>NC_053397.1:101697546-101997546 GCF_905171765.1 Bufo bufo | reverse complement strand
AATGCCAGCATTTCTAAACTACTGGCCTTTGAAATGCTGTCATTTAGGCTGGTGGAGACGGACAGCTTCAAACAGCTCATGTCGCTTGCTGTCCCACAGTATGTCGTTCCCAGCCGCCACTACTTCTCCAGGAGAGCCGTGCCCTCCCTGCACAACCAAGTATCGGATAAAATCAAGTGTGCACTGCGCAACGCCATCTGTGGCAAGGTCCACCTAACCACAGATACGTGGACCAGTAAGCACGGCCAGGGACGCTATATCTCCCTAACTGCACACTGGGTAAATGTAGTGGCAGCTAGGCCCCAGGCGGAGAGCTGTTTGGCGCACGTCCTTCCGCCGCCAAGGATCGCAGGGCATCATTCTTTGCCTCCTGTTGCCTCCTCTTCCTACTCGGCTTCCTTCTCCTCTTCTACCACCTCCTCATCCGGTCAGTGACAGACCTTCACCACCAACTTCAGCACAGCCAGGGGTAAACGTCAGCAGGCCATTCTGAAACTGATGTGTTTGGAGACAGGCCCCACACCGCGCAGGAGTTGTGGCGGGGTATTGAACAGACTGACGAGTGGTTGCTGCCAGTGAGCCTCAAGCCCGTCCTGGTGGTGTGCGATAATGGGAGAAATCTCGTTGCAGCTCTGGGACTAGCCGGTTTGACGCACATCCCTTGCCTGGCGCATGTGCTGAATTTGGTGGTGCAGAAATTCATTCACAACTACCCCGACATGTCAGAGCTGCTGCATAAAGTGCGGGCAGTCTGTGCGCACTTCCAGCGTTCTCATCCTGCCACCGCTCGGCTGTCTGCTCTACAGCGTAACTTCGGCCTTCACGCTCATAGCCTCATATGCGACGTGCCCACCAGGTGGAACTCCACCTTGCACATGCTGGAGAGACTGTGCGAGCAGCAGCAGGCCATAGTGGAGTTTCAGCTGCAGCACGCACGGGTCAGTCGCACTGCGGAACAGCACCACTTCACCACCAATGACTGGGCCTCCATGCGAGACCTGTGTGCCCTGTTGCGTTGTTTCGAGTACTCCACCAACATGGCCAGTGGCGATGACGCCGTTATCAGCGTTACAATATAACTTCTATGTCTCCTTGAGAAAAAATTTAGGGCGATGATGGAAGAGGATGTGGCCCAGGACGAGGAGGAGGAAGAGGGGTCACCTCTAACACTTTCATGCCAGTCTTTTAGAAGTAGCTCAGAGGGAGGTTTTTTGCAACAGCAGAGGCCAGGTACAAATTTGGCCAGCCAGGGCCCACTACTGGAGGATGAGGAGAAGGATGGGGATGAAGCATGTTCACAGCTGGGTGGCACCCAACGCCGCTCAGGCCCATCACTGGTGCGTGGCTGGGGGGATACGGAGGACACAGACGATACGCCTCCCACAGAGGACAGCTTGTCCTTACCTCTGGGTAGCCTGGCACACATGAGCGACTACATGCTGCAGTGCCTGCGCAACGACATCAGAGTTGCCCACATTTTAACGTGTGCTGACTACTGGGTGGCCACCCTGCTGGATCCCCGTTACAAAGACAATGTGCCATCCTTAATTCCCTCACTGGAGCGTGATCGGAAGATGCACGACTAGAGGCGCACGCTGGTAGACGTGCTCCTGAGAGCATTCCCGACTGACGCCGGGGGACAAGTGGAAGCACAAGGCGAAGGCAGGGGAGAAGGAAGAGGTCACCAACGCAGCTGTGTCAGCGCCAGCACCTCAGAAGGCAGGGGTAGCATAGCCGACATGTGGAAAAGCTTTGTCACCTCGCCGCAACAACCGGCTTTAACTGCTGATATGGAGCATGTTAGCAGGAGGCAGCATTTGAACAACATGGTGGAACAATACCTGTGCACATGCCTACACATACTGACTGATGGTTCTGCCCCATTCAACTTCTGGGTCACCAAATTGTCCACATGGCCAGAGCTTTCCCTGTATGCCTTGGAGGTGCTGGCCTGCCCTGCAGCCACTACTCTCTGAACGTGTATTTAGCACGGCAGGAGGAGTCATTACAGACAGACGCAGCCACCTGTCCACAGCCAACGTAGACAAGGTCACGTTCATTAAAATGAACCAGGCCTGGATCCCACAAGACTTGTCTGTACCTTGTGCAGAATAGACAGTTCTAACAGCCTCAACCATCCATCCTTGTCCTCAAGTGCACTTATTCCTTTTTTTTTTTATATATGTCCCAATATTTTGGGGGATACCCCTATTTTTTAAGGTCTTATGTTTTTAATTAATTTCCCTATCCACATTTGTTTGCAGAGCATTTGCCGTGCTCTTAAGCACATTTTGGTGCCTTTTGCAGCCCTCTAGCTTTTTCCAGGGCCATTTTAGAGCCATTTTAGTGGCCAAAAGTTCGGGTCCCCATTGACTTCAATGGGGTTCGGGTTCAAGTTCGGGTCCCGAACCAGAACTTATTTTGCAAGTTCGGCCGAACATGCCGAACCCGAACATCCAGGTGTTCGCTCAACTCTACACTTGGGTGCCCACAAGAGAGGAAGAGGAGAGGAGTTCAGAGGGAGAGACGGAGCAGCAGATAGGAAGGAGAAGGAGGAGGAGCATGCAGAACTCGCAGTGCACAGGAGGCAAAAAGCAGACTGCAAATGTATCTGGAACTGGTCAGCTGCTGACAATAGTGTTGCCATCTGCAGCCTGTGCTGTCAACACATAAGTCGCGGTAAGGCCAACACTCAACTAGGAACGACAGCCTTAAGAAGGCACCTGGCCTCCCATCACCGAGCCCAGTGGGAGCAACGCTTTCAGAACCCACAAAGCCACACTTCTGGTGTTACCGCCACGGATTGCATGCAGGCCTGCCTCTTCTTCTTCCTCTACTCCATCCTACGTCTCCTCCTTGACTGACTCCTCTTTTTCCACCGCTACCGACTCTTCCGTTGCACCCCCATGCTCCCCAGAACCTATTTGACATGCCAGGTGAGACGTTGCCATGTTGTGCTTCGGCTGTTGTGCCTGGAAGCCAAGAGCCACACCGGTCCTGCACTCCTTTAAGCTCTGCGGTTACAGGCCGATCAGTGACTAACCCCACTCAATTTGACAGTTGGTAAAGTGGTGTGCGATAACGGTGCCAATGTGCTTTAGCGCACTGAAACAGGGCAAAATGACACACGTGCCATTCATGGCGCACGTCCTGAAATTAGTCAAGCAGCGATACATTGCAAAATACCCCGGGGTCCAGAACATCTTGTGGCAGGCCAGGAAAATCTTACACGGCCATGGCTTGCCTTGCTGACGCTTCTGGAGCGTGCATTGCGTCATGTCATTGATCAAGCCGTCGAAGAGCAGGAAGATGAGGAAGTCGCAATACTGATTGAATTCCCGGGGGGGCTACTCCATCTGAAACACGTCAGCAGGAGTTTGAAGAGGAGTTAGAGGAGGATGGTGCCTGGGGGGGGGATGAGGAGGAGGAGCAAGTAAAGCAGGATTTAACTTTTTTGGGATCCCTGGTGTTGTCCGTGGATGGGGTAGGAGACAGAGGACAACATTCTCCTGGGCGATGAGCAGGAGCCAGGCTGCTCCACCACTTTAAATTTAGTGCAAATATGGGGCCTTCATGCTCCAGTGTTTGAAGAGGGACCCGCTTATAAAAAGCATAGAGAGCAAGGACCAATACTGGGTGGCAACGTACTTAGACCCTGGTACAAACACAAAATGGCGGACATTTTACCAGCATCACAGAGGGCTGTCAGAATGCAGCATTTCCAGGCCTTGCTGCGAGAGATGCTGCATTCTGCTGTTGCGGGCACTGGCAGAGGAATTTTCACCCACAGAGAAACAGTTGAGAGTACCCATCCTACCGCACCTGCAAGTAGAGGGCGGTTTGAATATGTGTTGGTCACTTCGGATATGAGATCATTCTTTCAGCCAAACCATCGACAGCCACCCTCTGGATGCATCATCAGGGAACCGTCTAGACCAACAGGTGTCCAACTACATCGGGTTAACTGCCGATCTGGACGCTCTGAGAAGCGAGAAACCCCTTGACTACTGGGTGTGTAGGCTTGACTTGTGGCCAGAGCTTGCACAATTTGCCATGGAACTCTTGGCTTGCCCCTCGTCAAATGTCCTGTCCGAAAGGACATTCAGCGCACCAGCGGGGATCGTGACTGATAAGCGCACTCGCCTAGCTCACGACAGTGTGGACTACCTCACATTTCTAAAAATGAATGAGGCATGGATCTCCGAGGAATTCAACACCTGTGACGACCACGTTTAATTGAATTTCCTCATGACAGCCCACACACATCCGCCACCACCCAGAACAAATAATGGTCCCTGTCTTAGGTAAATACAGCAGCAAAAAAGGCCTTTTCTTTCCGGTGAATGCCTAATGTTTGGGACCTCTGAGGAATTTAACACCGACGACCACGTGTTATCTAATTTCAACTATTATCATTTTAATATACCTCCAGCCACATAATTACTTCATCATTTATGTATGGTGAATGCATAATTTTTGGGGCCTGTAATCTAACTGGCCAACAGTAAAATTGTTAGACGGTAGCCACCTAATGTACCTCCAGCCACATTATCAATAGTTCTTTTCTGTACGGTGAATGAATAATTTTTGGGGCCTGTAATCTAACTGGCCAACAGTAAAATTGTTAGACGGTAGCCACCTAATATACCTCCAGGCACATTATCAATAGTTCTTTTCTGTACGGTGAATGAATAATTTTTGGGGCCTGTAGTCTACTGTACTGCAGTAAAATTGATATCCAATGACCGTCTAATATACCTACGGCCACAATCATTTGATCTTTTATGTACTGTAAATGCATAATTTTTGGGGCCTGTAACCTAACTGGCCAATAGTAAAATTGTTATACGGTGACCGCCTAATTTACCTCCAGCCACTTTATCAATTGTTCTTTTTTTGAACGGTGAATTAATGATTTTTTGGGCCTTTAGTCCACTGGCCTGCTGTAAAATTTATATCCATTGACAGTCTAATTTTCCTCCGGCCACATAATCACTTGATGTTTTCTGTCAGGTAAATGCCAGCAGGGCACATTTCTGAGAATTTCCCTTTAAGGCTACTTTCACACCTGCGTTTAGGTGCGGATCCGTCTGGTATCTGCACAGACGGATCCGCACCTATATGCAAATGCTTAGATCCGTTCAGAACGGATCCGTTTGCATTACCATGAACAAAAAAAAATAAAACATTTTTTTTAGTTTTTTTGTTCATGATAATGCAAACGGATCCGTTTTGACTTTACATCGAAAGTCAATGGGGGACGGATCCATTTGAAAATTGAGCCATATTGTGTCAACTTCAAACGGATCCGTCCCCATTGACTTACATTGTAAGTCTGGACGGATCCGTTTGCAAGCTGCGTTCAGGTGTCCGCCTGCTGAGCGGAGCGGAGGACAAACGGTGCCAGACTGATGCATTCTGAGCAGGTCCGCATCCACTCAGAATGCATTAGGGCTGGACGGATCCAGGGGCGTAGCTATAGGGGGTGCAGAGGTAGCAGTCGCTACCGGGCCCAGGAGCCTGAGGGGCCCAAAGACCCTTGTGCCACATAAGAAGACACTGGTATTATAGAAAGTGTATGCAAGTTACACCTCTGGCTGGAAAGAAGGGGTTAGGTTGAGAATTTTTAATTTTTGCCTCATGCAGCACGAAGGTTTGAGGAAAGGGGGGGCCCAAGCTCAACTCTTGCACCAGGGCCCATGAGCCTTTAGCTACGCCCCTGGACGGATCCGTTCGGGGCCGCTTGTGAGAGCCTTCAAATGGAACTCTCAAGCGGAGCCCCGAACGCTAGTGTGAAAGTAGCCTAAGACGCATAAAAATGGCACCTGATTAAAATACATATTTTTGGGGGGAATTTTTGCCATTGATCTCTCTGGTACGGTATGTCACTGTCCATGCTGTGGGACGATTTGTGCACTTCTTGTAAGTATTTGGTGGCTGCAAATATGACCTGAAGGTTTTTCAGGTTCGCCTGTCATTAAAGTAAATGGGGCCCGCTGCGAACTTGAGGTTCATGAACATTTGATCGCATTCCCGAATCGTCCCGTCCAATGTTCGTCCTTCACTAATGCTCAATATGTTTCACAAGGAGTAAGACACAAATATATATTTCAGCATATTGATTCAGAGTATTCCAGAGTTGCCCAATAGTCCACGTGCAGTCTGAGTAATAATTTGTACAGACCTGCCCTGGAAGTGGTGAAGCCCAAAGAAGGGCAGATGATCTGGTGTGCCACATGTCATTGCTGATATTCAATTCTGTGAGTATGACATTAAAGGGAACCTGTCACCGGGATTTTGTGTATAGAGCTGAGGACATGGCCGCTAGCACATCCGCAATACCCAGTGTGCTTTTATTGTGTAAAAAAAAAAGATTAAATACATATGCAAATTAACCTGAGATGAGTCCTGTATGTGAGATGAGTCAGGGACAAGACTCATCTCAGGTTAATTTGCATATGTATCAAATCGGTTTTTTTCACAATAAAAGCACACAGAGCTATGGGGACTGGATATTGCGGATGTGCTAGAGGCCATCTAGCAACCCATGTCCTCAGCTCTATACACAAAATCCCGGTGACAGGTTCCCTTTAAGGGGAAGTTAAAGTACAAAGTGTGGCAGTGTTACACTATTTTAACCTTACTTAAAGGCCTCCTGCACACGAACTTATTTTTTTGCGGTCCGCAAAAATGGGTCCCGTTTTTCCGTGATCCGTGACCGTTTTTTTCGTCCGTGGGTCTTCCTTGATTTTTGGAGGATCCACGGACATGAAAAAAAAAGTCGTTTTGGTGTCCGCCTGGCCGTGCGGAGCCAAACGGATCCGTCCTGAATTACAATGCAAGTCAATGGGGACGGATCCGTTTGACGTTGACACAATATGGTGCCATTTCAAACGGATCCGTCCCCATTGACTTTCAATGTAAAGTCTGGAGTCCCTTTTATACCATCGGATCGGAGTTTTCTCCAATCCGATGGTATATTTTAACTTGAAGCGTCCCCATCACCATGGGAACGCCTCTATGTTAGAATATACTGTCGGATATGAGTTAGATCGTGAAACCTCATTTCCGACAGTATATTCTAACACAGAGGCGTTCCCATGGTGATGGGGACGCTTCTAGTTAGAATATACTACAAACTGTGTACATGACTGCCCCCTGCTGCCTAGCAGCATCCGATCTCTTACAGGGGCTGTGATCAGCACAATTAACCCTTCAGGTGCCGCACCTGAAGGGGTTAATTGTGCTATCATATCCCCCTGTAAGAGATCAGGGCTGCCAGGCAGCAGGGGGCAGATCCCCCCTCCCCAGTTTGAATATCATTGGTGGACAGTGCAGCCCCCCCCCCCCCTCTATTGTAATAATTCCTTGGTGGCACAGTGTGTGCCCCCCCGCCCCCCCCCCCCCTTCCTCCCTCTATTGTAATAAATCGTTGGTGGCACAGTGTGCGCCCCCCCCCCCCTTCCTCCCTCTATTGTAATCGTTGGTGGCACAGTGTGCGCCCCCCATTGGCCCCCCTCCCTCTATAGCATTAACAACATTGGTGGCCAGTGTGCGGCCTCCCATCTAGCCCCAACCCCCCCCCCCCATCATTGGTGGCAGCGGGTTACTAGCAGTAGTGATTCATACTTACCTGGGAGCTGCGATGTCTGCTTCCGGCCGGGAGCTCCTCCTACTGGTAAGTGACAGTTCATTTAGCAATGACACTTACCAGTAGGTGGAGCTCCCGGCCGGACACGAACATCGCAGCAGCCGGTAAGTATGAATCTTCTACTATTGTACTATTGCTAAGTAACCATGGCAACCAGCGTCCTGGTTGCCATGGTTACCGATCGGAGCCCCAGCGATTAAACTGGGACTCCGATCGGAACTCCGCTGCCACCAATGATGGGGGGGGGGAGATGGGAGGCCGCACACTGGCCACCAATGTTGTTAATGCTATAGAGGGAGGGGGGGGGGCGATGGGGGGCGCACACTGTGCCACCAACAAATTATTACAATAGAGGGAGGGAGGGGGGGGCGCACACTGTGCCACCAACAAATTATTACAATAGAGGGAGGGAGGGGGGGGCGCACACTGTACCACCAACGAATAATTACAATAGAGGGAGGGGGGGCCGCACTGGCCACCAATGATATTTAAACTGGGGAGGGTCTGCCCCCTGCTGCCTGGCAGCCCTGATCTCTTACAGGGGGCCGTGATCAGCACAATTAACCCCTTCAGGTGCCGCACCTGAAGGGGTTAATTGTGCTGATCACGGCCCCCTGTAAGAGATCGGGTGCTGCCAGGCAGCAGGGGGCAGTCTTGTACACAGTTTGTAGTGTATTCTAACTAGAAGCGTCCCCATCACCATGGGAACGCTTCTGTGTTAGAATATACTGTCGGTTCTGAGTTTTCACGAAGTGAAAACTCAGCTTTGAAAAAAGCTTTTATACAGACGGATCTTCGGATCCGTCTGTATAAAAACTAACCTACGGCCACGGATCACGGACACGGATGCCAATCTTGTGTGCATCCGTGTTCTTTCACGGACCCATTGACTTGAATGGGTCCGTGAACCGTTGGCCGTGAAAAAAATAGGACAGGTCATATTTTTTTCACGGCCAGGAAACACGGATCACGGATGCGGCTGCAAAACGGTGCATTTTCCGATTTTTCCACGGACCCATTGAAAGTCAATGGGTCCGCGAAAAAAAGCGGAAAACGGCACAACGGCCACGGGTGCACACAACGGTCGTGTGCAGGAGGCCTAAAAAGATGTATATTGTAGTGAAGTGTGGATTGCTTTTTAAAATCTATAAATCTACAGGTCCTAGAGAACCATTGAAATACATGCAACATCCAGATAAAACCTATATGGTTTGGAGAACTATACAAAGATCAGAAAAATGGAGGTTGAGCCTGGATAAATTGGCTGGATTGCTAATGTATTCTGATGAGTGTTAAAACCGTGTTTTCGGTTGAATACTGAGCTGGTTGTCAAAGTGGCTTCATTAAGACTTGTTTGATCTGAATATTAATATTTAGATCTACAGTACATAGCAGCATTGTACACTATTCAGAAATTACTGTGGTCCCCATAGATCTTTACTTCTTGTCTACATTTGAAACTGCTCAAGCTTCTCTTTGTATAAAGGGAACCATAAAAAAGCTAAATAATCTGCAAGCATCATGTTACAGAGCATAAATTGCTTAGCAGATATAGATTATATATATATATATATATATATATATATATATATATATATATTTGGAAAGAATCAGAAAAACTTTAATTTTATACATTGAAATTCCTGCTCATTCTGGGCTTTGAAGTCAGAGGCGGTCCTATTACTGATTGAAGTCAAAGAGGTGGTCCTATCAGTAATAGGACCGCCTCTGTGACTTCAAAGCCCAGAATTAGCAAAAAAATTATACTGAAAATTTTCCCACAAAACTCATCTCATCTAGCTCTATAACATCTTGCCTGCAGCTCAGACACCATGTTCAGCCTCACAGGTTACCTTAAAATTTGAAGAGTCATATTTATTTAATTTACTAAAAATTACAACGACTCAATTTTATACTATTATTCTGTTCACTACCATTTACAATGACATATTATGTTATGGCTTGTAGGACATATGTCTGTGTGAAGACACATGTTAAATTCTCTAGAGGTCTTAAAGGGATTTTCCTGGACAACAATATTGATGGCTTTTCAATAGGATGGGCCATCAATAGCAGATATGTGGGATATAAAAGGGCTTTTCTCACTTCAGGAAATGGCATGTATTTTGTAGATAAAGTTAATACAAAGCACATACTAATGTATTGTGATTGTCCATATTCCCTCCTTTGCTGGCTTGATTCATTTTTCCATCACATTATATACTGCTCGTTTACAGGGGTTATGGTCACAGCTACAATCCACCTACCTCTCTGGTGGCCAGGACATGGGAGTTCACATACAGATGCGTCCTCTCTTACCTGATCTCCAAACTGGAAGTGGTGTCAATTTTGTCCTGATAGTAAAACATCATATCGCGAGACTGTATCTAAACTCTAAAAAGCTGCAATACACATCACAACCACTGGGCGGCGAGTGCTCCAGTTAGCTAATTGCTCAAGCTGCAGAGAAGCTAGCCTCAAATATGAGATTCTTAGTGGCAGACTTAGCTAGATTTGGTCAGATCTATTGAGAATATTAAATGTGCGAAAGTCAAAACACATGAGAATAAATGAACACTAAATCCAGAATACAAATATCATGTGTGATACTGCCTGCTTAGCTGTATAACTCATCTGCTTATTTAATCATATTATGGTTGATGCTGCCTGCTGAGCTGTGTATCTAATACTATCATATGTGATACTGTCTGCAGAGTCGTGTATCTAAGCCTATTGTGTGTGATATTGCCTGCTGAGCTGTGTATCTAATCCTATCATGTGTGATACTGTCTGCTGAAATGTGTATCTAATTCTTACACTTCTAGGTGTGAACAATAGAGGGGGGCTGGATTTACCTTAAATAGGGACTAATCACAGAACAGCTGGATACAATGGTGAATAGTCAGAGCAAACAGCTAATAAAGAGACAGGGCCTAGAGCCTGGAGCCTGGACATGAGCAGGAAATATGAGGCCTGGGCACTTATGCCCCTTTGACACGGGTGCAATTAGTGAGGTGAATGCATTGCACCCGCACTGAATCCAGACCCGTTCACTTCAATGTGGTTGATTGTCACGCATCACTTGTGCGTTGCGTGAAAATCGCAGCATGTTTTATATTCCTCGTGAAAATGATGCGTGAATGTCACCGCTGATCTGAACAACCCCATTTAAGTGAATGGGTCCGGATTCAGTGCGGGTGCAATGCATTCACCTTATGAATTGCACCCGCGCAGAATTCTCCCCCGTGTGAAAGGGGCCTAAAGGGCAGACCTACTGTAGATCCATGATGTGGTCCTGGACTACAGCTGCACCATTGTAATTCATTGGGATTGGGAAATGTTGTAAATGAAAATGGTGCAATTGTTATTTTCTGCATTAAACCCATAATTAAAGCCCTGAATCAGGAGTACTCAAACATTTTTTCTAAAGGTCCACATACCTGGGTCTGCCACTGGGTGAAGGTCCAAACCGTCAAAAAAATAAAAAAGTGTAAGGAGGACAAAACCAGTTGCATGTAGTGCCCTGTGGAAAGCGTTTTTTTTTAACCTCTTGGGGACATAGGGCGTACGTACCTGTACGCCCTATGTCCCCAAGAGGTTAAAAAAAAAAAGAAAAAAAGAATTCAAGGCATTCGGCAACCTCTGCACGACATCGGGCTGCCTTCTGAGACATCGAGTCCCAGCCACAGGAGCGCGGGGACTCGATGGGCTCACTCAAACACAAACCCCTTTTATGCCACCGTCAGCGGCATAGGAGGGGTTAATCCGCAGCAATCGCCGATGGGGGGGTCACAGGACCCCCCTTGGCATTGACCCAGGGTGCCTGCTGATTGATTTCAGCAGGCACCTAGTTCCGATCATTGCCCACCGCGCGAACAGTTACACCCTGTGTCCTTAAGTACCGGTACGTCAGGGCGTACCTGCCCTGATCTACCGGTACTTAAGGACACAGGGTGTACCTGTTTGCGCGGTGGGCAATGATCGGAACTGGAGTTGTCGCAGTAAAGGGGCCATTTATATCTGCCAATGTCCCTGCCCCAAAGATTATATAGGGAAGACGATAAGGGAGCTACGCAGGAGAATTTGCGAACATGTCAATGATGTCATTAATAAAAAAGTTACTCCAGTAGCCTCTCATATCAATGATGTACATGGGGGGGACCCTCTATGTCTAAAATTCTCTGTATTGGAGCTTATACCACCTTCACCCAGAGGTGGGAACTGGGACAATAAAATCCTGCAGAAGGAATGCATGTGGATACATAGATTTAGATCTCAGGCACCCACAGGCATCAATGAGAGGCTGACATTCACCTGTTTTTTATGAGATGCGACTTTGTCCGTGATGTCCCTATTCCATCCATATAAGCCGAGCATCACATGATTTAAAGTATTGTACTGAAGATTAGACCACATGCGTAAAGCATGAAATATAATGTTATATCAGATTGGACATCAGTGATTCACCATCGGATTACTGTCCTGAGGTAACCATGCACCATGGTTACTCCCCTTAAGGATGTATACATCAAAATTAATTGTGAAACATGCCGGTATATGTATTTTTAGGACTTCGCATCATGAGAACATCATATCTATATCCATATGTAGGGATGAGCGAACCCGAACTGTATAGTTCGGGTTCGTACCGAATTTTGGGGTGTCCGTGACACGGACCCGAACATTTTCGTAAAAGTCCGTGTTCGGTGTTCGGCGCTTTCTTGGCGCTTTTTGAAAGGCTGCAAAGCAGCCAATCAACAAGCGTCATACTATTTGCCCCAAGAGGCCATCACAGCCTTGCCTACTATTGGCATGGCTGTGATTGGCCAGTGCAGCATGTGACCCAGCCTCTATATAAGCTTGGGTCACGTAGCGCTGCACGTCACTCTGCTGATTAAAGCATAGGGAGAGGTTGCAGCTGCGACGTTAGGGCGAGATTAGGCAGATTAACTCCTCCAAAAGACTTCATTCTGTGATCGATCTGCAGCTGTGGATCATTGAAGTGCTAATATTGACTTGCTCACTTTTTTGAGGCTGCCCAGAGCGTTTTTAGATCACTTTTTTTCTGGGGTGATCGGCGGTCATTTTGTGACTTGTGGTGCGCCAGCACAAGCTATCACCAAGTGTATTTAACCATCGATAGTGTGGTTATTTTGTGCTATATCCTACATCAGCTGCAGGCTGAGCCTGTGTCACCGAAGTGCATTTAACCATCAACAGTCTGGTTATTTTTTGGCCATATACTACATCAGCTGCAGGCTGAGCCTGTGTCACCCAAGTGCATTTAACCATCAACAGTGTGGTTATTTTTTGGCCATATACTACATCAGGGGCAAGTTGAGCCTGTCACCCAGCGCCTAAAAAATAGACCTGACATTTCTATTCAACCAAATCTGTACTGTTTTAGCTGGTCAAGTTATTTGTAGTGACCGTAAAAGCACACTTTTTGTTCTGGGTTGAAAAACTATTCCCAAATTTGCCATTCTCAAAATAACTAGGGGGGCGTGGCTTGGAGCGCACCAGAGCAGACGCATGTCTCTGTAGCTCCGCTTCACAGAAGCTATTACTAGCATAAATCCATCTTCAACACCTAAAGGCTTGACCCCGTCATGCTCAAGATGCCGAGGGCCAAAAGAAGACCAGGAACACCAGCTAAACTTACGAGTTTCTTCAGTCCGGCATCGCTCCAAAATGGCGCCGGCGCGCGGGAACCTACATCTCCCACAAGTGAAGAAGCTGCCCCTGCCTTCGGATCTTCTCACAGCTCACCAGCTAACAGCTCACCGTCTTCTGCATCGCACAGAACACAAGGCAAGTCGCAACCCTCCTCTCTATCCCCTGTTCATCCAGAGCTTATGGGTGCAGGGAAAGCTCATAATGCGGATCCCATAACGTTTGAAGCTATGAAAGAGCTACTGTCTGATTTGAAAACTTCATTTAATAATGATCTTAAGACAGCTCTCTCTTCACTAAAGGCAGATATCACTGCCATAGGGGACCGTACAGCTCATCTTGAAGAGAAAATGGAGGAGTTCACAAATGCACACAATTGCCTTGTGGACGCTCATAACTCTGCCGAAGATGACATAGCAGCTATTAAGCTAAAGTTGGCAGACATAGAAGACAGATCCAGAAGGAACAACATCCGCTTTAGGAATATACCAGAAACAGTACAGGATAATCAACTGCAGGACTATTTGATTGATATGTTCTCGGCTCTGCTACCTCACGCCTCTAGCACTGATCTACTAATAGACAGAGTCCATAGACTTCCCAAACCTAAATCTATTCCAGCCTCTCTTCCCAGGGACACTATAGCAAGGATTCATTACTACCATATTAAAGACTCAATTCTGAAGGCTGCTGCCAAAAAGCCAGATCTCCCTGAAAGGTTTCAAGAAATCTCCCTTTTCACTGATCTGTCACCTGCTACCCTCGCCAGACGCAGGGAATTTATTAAAACCACACAAATACTAAGAGAGCAAAAAATTCCCAGTTAAACTCATAGTTTACTACAATGGCCGCACTACGGTGTTGATCTCCCCTAAGGAAGCAATGAACTTTCTATCAAAGAACGCTCTTATCAAAGATCCAGAGGAACCAAGAAGCCCTCCAAAGAAAAAACAACACACACTTGCCCAGGAATGGACAGTAGTAGGCTCTCCTAAAGCCAATATCTCCCCCAGACAAACAACAACTTAAATACTGGCTAGTATCTAAATAGTTGTTCTATTTTCAGTCTGACCCAAACAGTATCAGACTAGTGTGATAATGTTAGAAGCAAATTATTTTTCTAACTTTCACCTCCACCCCCCATGTTATGATGGCGGCCTGGGGTCGCATTGGTTCACATAGAACCGGACTTTACCATCTCACTTTTATGTTTTTTATGTTTTTAGTTCTATTTTACTTCAATGTTCTGCTGAAAATTATCTGTTTGTGGTACATTAACAATTTATGGTACTCTTCACTATTGCAGGTATGCTCTATATTATATCCCCTCTGCGCACTTCTTTCCTCTAAAGAATTATGGTCATACAAATTGCCTCCTTGAATGTTAAGGGCCTTAATAGCCCAGCCAAACGCTCTTTTCTATGGAAGGAAGCTCACAGACTGGGATGTGATATACTTTGCATTCAAGAAACGCCTCTAAATGAAGAAGATAGCTCTAGAATTGGTCATAAAGACTTTCCCACTATCCTATTCTCACATGCTGTTAACAAAAATTGCTGTAAAGAAATCTATTGCCTTTCAAACTCTTTCTCTGGATGTAGACCCTATGGGTAGATTTATTATTGTTACATGCCTAATCAATAATTCTCCATATACGATTGTGTCATTATATGCCCTTAACTCTAGAACTTTAAGTTTTATTAGGTCTGTCTTGGAGTCTCTCTCAACCAAAAAGAAAGGCTCCATCATCACTTGTGGAGATTTTAACCTGGTAATGGACCCTCGTATTGACAAATCTTCTCCCGTAAGTAGAAATGACAACTACAAACTTAAAGATCTGTGTCATAAAGAAGAGCTGTTTGACGCATGGAGGTCACTGCATGCCTCTGAAACAGACTACTCTTTTTTTTCTAATCCGCACAACTCATATTCCCGGATAGACTTCTTTTTGGTTGACAAATGGTTACTCCAAAAAGTAGTAGACTCCAAGATAGGCCTGATTACTTGGTCTGACCATGCCCCTATTACAATATCTATTCAAGAGGACTTCAACCTCAAACATTCCTCTCCATGGAGGTTAAATAACCTTTTACTATCTAACAAACACTATAAGAAATTAATTTCAAAGGCACTAACAGAATATTTTCAACTCAATTCCAACCCAGAGATTAACCCAACTACGCTATGGTGTGCTCACAAGGCGGTAATAAGAGGTCTTTTTAATTAATATTCCTCAGAGGAAAAAAAGAAAAGAATGCTTAAGCTAGAAGAGTTACACAAAAAACTTAGAACCTTAGAAATAGGAAACCAAAAATCCCCAACCCCCCTTATTATTCAAAAAATCATCAGCACTAGACATGAAATATATCTCTTGATGCAAAATAACTTTGAGAGGCACCTCAGACAATCCAAAGCACAATTTTACAGACAAGGAAATAGAGCGTCTAAAATGTTAGCCAACAAACTTAAAAACAAAGCAGCAAACACTCGAATTCCCTTCCTGTGGTCCCCTAACAAGAGCAAAATAATTAACCCCCTTAAAATTGCTGAAGAATTCGCCGAATATTATCACTCTCTTTACAATTTAAAAAATGACCCGAACTCCCACCAACCAACCACAGAAGACATTAACTCCTTTTTAACCAATATATCACTTCCCCTACTATCCCCAGCTCAACTTTCATTTTTAAATAAACCCATTTCTCTACAGGAAATACTGGACACAATTTCCACTCTTAAAATAAATAAATCTCTGGGTCCAGACGGATTTATAAATGAGTATTATAAATCCTTTTCTCATATATTAGCTCCTCATTTATTGTCCTGCTTTCATCATATGATGTTAGATAAAGGCATTCCCACAGAAATGCTCCAAGCAATAATAATTACCTTACCCAAACCTGGAAAAGCCCCCAACACACCAGCTAATTTTAGACCGATCTCCCTTTTAAACTCTGATCTAAAATTATTTTCCAAAATCCTAGCGAATCGTATGGCAGACATATTACCGAGTCTGATTGACTCCGACCAAGTAGGCTTTGTCAAACACCGACAAACATCGGATGGGACAAGGCGTTTTCTAGACCTAATTGAAATAGCCCATACCCGTCGAGCGCCTTCCATGCTCCTTTCCTTGGATGCGGAGAAGGCGTTCGACAGGGTGCACTGGGGATTTCTTAGTTCTGTTCTGAAGAAATTCGGATTTACCGGCCCCTTACTATCTGGTATTTTAAACCTTTATTCTTCTCCCCAAGCCTTTGTGTACTCTTCTGGGCTTAAATCCAACCTTTTTCCCATTTCAAACGGCACTAGACAGGGCTGCCCCCTATCCCCTTTAATTTTCGCTTTGATAATGGAACCACTTGCTACCCATATTAGATCATCCCCCCATATTACTGGCATCTCAACTCAGGGGAAAGACCACCGTATGGGTTTATTTGCGGACGACGTTCTTTTGCTACTATCCAACCCAGCCATATCCCTTACACACACTTGTAACATACTCTCCTCCTTTACGAAGGCTTCCTATTATAAGATCAACACTACAAAATCTCAAATCCTAAACTTGGGAATCCCAGAAAAAACTGTAAAATCCCGAAAAATTGCTTTCCAATTTAACTGGGTTAAAAAAATCAATCCCTTACCTAGGAATCAACTTAACAGCTATTCCGAGTGAAACATTTACCCTTAACTACATCCCTTTATTTCAAGACATCAAATCTAAACTGGCCAGCATCAAAACACAAGGCATTTCCTGGTTAGGCAAAATTGCTGTTATTAAAATGAGCATCCTGCCTAAAATTTTATATTATTTCAGGAACTTACCTATCCCAATACCCATCAAATACCTCAAGGACCTTCAAAAAAACCTTTTAAATTTTATATGGGGAGGCAAATTTCACAGAATAAAAGCGGATATACTATATCTTCCCAGAAAAGAAGGCGGTTTGAACTGCCCCTCTATCATACAATATTACAGAGCTACGATTCTAGATCAACTTAAACACTTATGGCATAACGACAAGCAGAAAGAATGGTCTCGCATCGAAAAACTTTCTCTCGGGAAACATTCTCTAAAGGATATTCTCACAGCTATGTCTCTTTTCAAATTCATTCCAAAAAGTACCTTGGCCACCGTTAAAGCTATCTTCAACACCTGGGACACTATTACCAACAAACGTCACCTTTTTGCGGTACCCCTTCAAGACTACAACATCTCAGTTTTAGAATCTTATATTCCAGATTTGGATATCTCAATATGGAAAAAGAAAGGTTTACATTATATTAATGATCTCCTAACAAACAACATTCTTAAACCCTTTTCGGAACTGTCACAACGTTATGATCTCCCTATGAGGGATTTCTATAAATATCTCCAAATCAGACATGCTATTACCAAAACCATGTTTACACAATCTCCTAGACCCAATAACAATAACCCATCCTCGATCCATTTCACAAAATGGCTTTTAAATCATAACATTAATAGCAAAGGGATATCCAAGTCATACAAAGTTCTCATTATTCCCTTAGAAGACCCCCTACAAACAATTAAGTCCAAATGGTCTCAAGACCTCTCCATTGACTTTTCTTCTGAACAGTGGTCATCTGCACTTGATGCAATTTTTAATATGTCTAGATGTATTTCTCACTTAGAGACATCTAGGAAAATTCTATATAGATGGTATTATCATCCGATGAAACTAAATAGAATTTTTCCAGATACATCCTCGGAATGTTGGAAATGTGGAACCCCACAAGGATCCTTCCTGCATTGCTGGTGGGATTGCCCCCCGGTCAAATCCCTCTGGATGAAATCATTTAGTATCTTCACAAAAGTCTGTCAATTCCCAATTGTACCCTCACCACAATTGGCGCTTCTTTTTATTGGTATTGAGACAATTCCTTTTGACTTCAGAACTATTTTTGGTCATATATGTATTACAACACGTTATCTTATCGCCACCCACTGGAAATCTAACCAGATTCCCAATAACCTTGATGCTATTAAACTGGTCGAGGAAAACTGTTGGTATGAATGTGTAGCCGCTTCTGCTCTCTTTAAAAAAGGGAAATTTTGCAATCAATGGGGTATGTGGTTGAAAAGTAGTTTCCACACTAATTCCATTACAGCAGACTCACTAGCCATTTAATTAAACTGTAGCTGGTTCAAAATAATATAGCGCTACCCATTTATTTTATGTTATCAATGTCCATATCGAGATATAATGTATACCTATGAACATCCTTATTAATGTACCACCTTACGTTATCTTACGTTATTTTACGTTAATGTACTTTACCTAATCGTATCTCCAATGTTACCATAAATTACTGATTGTCTATGAGAAAACGTACCTTTTACGATAGACATCATCAGTAAATCTGGTTCGTTCACTATGTATTATTTTATTATCCTATGCCCCTCCCTCTCCTATCCCCTTTCTTTCCATACCTGCACTCTTACCTCATTCATTCTTCCCTACCCTTTCCTATCCCTTCCTCTTCTTCCCACCCCTCCTCCACTCCTCTCCCCCACAAACTCCCTCATGACTTCATTTGTAATCATCGCTTGATTTGTACCACTGTCATTATTCCTTAATTACTTGGAAAAAAATTCGATAAAAACTTTCATGTTTCAAAAAAAAATAAAAAATAACTAGTTTCTGCTATATGAGGCCTACTTGAAATCTATCCCAAAAAGGATATCTTACATTGAAGGTACTGATAGTGTCATTCAGAAAAACCTAAGACACACGCTAGCGTGCAGATAGAAGTCTGATTCTGTGATTAAACCTATACCTGTCACACAGCGCAAAAAAAAACAGGCCTCACATCTCTATTCAACCAAATCTGTACTGTTTTAGCTGGTCAAGTTATTTGTAGTGACCGTAAAAGCACACTTTTTTTTCTGGGTTGAAAAACTATTCCCAAATTTGCCATTCTCAAAATAACTAGTTTCTGGTATTTGAGGCCTACTTGAAATCTATCCCAAAAAGGATATCTTACATTGAAGGTACTGATAGTGTCATTCAGAAAAACCTAAGACACACGCTAGCGTGCAGATAGAAGTCTGATTCTGTGATTAAACCTATACCTGTCACACAGCGCAAAAAAAAACAGGCCTCACATCTCTATTCAACCAAATCTGTACTGTTTTAGCTGGTCAAGTTATTTGTAGTGACCGTAAAAGCACTTTTTATTTTCTGGATTGAAAAACTATTCCCAAATTTGCCATTCTCAAAATAACTAGTTTGTGGTATTTGAGGCCTACTTGAAATCTATCCCAAAAAGGATATCTTACATTGAAGGTACTGATAGTGTCATTCAGAAAAACCTAAGACACACGGTAGCGTGCAGATAGAAGTCTGATTCTGTGATTAAACCTATACCTGTCACACAGCGCAAAAAAAAAAAACAAGCCTCACATCTCTATTCAACCAAATCTGTACTGTTTTAGCTGGTCAAGTTATTTGTAGTGACCGTAAAAGCACTTTTTATTATCTGGATTGAAAAACGATTCCCAAATTTGCCATTCTCAAAATAACTAGTTTGTGGTATTTGAGGCCTACTTGAAATCTATCCCAAAAAGGATATCTTACATTGAAGGTACTGATAGTGTCATTCAGAAAAACCTAAGACACACGCTAGCGTGCAGATAGAAGTCTGATTCTGTGATTAAACCTATACCTGTCACACAGCGCAAAAAAAAACAGGCCTCACATCTCTATTCAACCAAATCTGTACTGTTTTAGCTGGTCAAGTTATTTGTAGTGACCGTAAAAGCACACTTTTTGTTCTGGGTTGAAAAACTATTCCCAAATTTGCCATTCTCAAAATGTGGTGAACGGGAACAATGAGGAAAACATCTAATAAGGGACGCGGACGTGGACATGGTCGTGGTGGTGTTAGTGAACCCTCTGGTGCTGGGAGAGGACGTGGCCGTTCTGCCACAGCCACACGTCCTAGTGTACCAACTACCTCAGGTCCCAGTAGCCGCCAGAATTTACAGGGATATTTGGTGGGGCCCAATGCCGTTCTAAGGATGGTAAGGCCTGAGCAGGTACAGGCATTAGTCAATTGGGTGGCCGACAGTGCATCCAGCACGTTCACATTATCTCCCACCCAGTCTTCTGCAGAAAGCGCACAGATGGCGCATGAAAACCAAGCCCATCAGTCTGTCACATCACCCCCATGCATATCAGGGGAACTGTCTGAGCCTCAAGTTATGCAGCAGTCTCTTATGCTGTTTGAAGACTCTGCTGCCAGGGTTTCCCAAGGGCATCCACCTAGACCTTCACCAGGGGTGGAAGAGATAGAATGCACTAACGCACAACCACTTATGTTTCCTGATGATGAGGACATGGGAATACCACCTCAGCACGTCTCTGATGATGACGAAACACAGGTGCCAACTGCTGCGTCTTTCTGCAGTGTGCAGACTGAACAGGAGGTCAGGGGCCAAGACTGGGTGGAAGACGATGCAGGGGACGATGAGGTCCTAGACCCCACATGGAATGAAGGTCGTGCCACTGACTTTCACAGTTCGGAGGAAGAGGCAGTGGTGAGACCGAGCCAACAGCGTAGCAAAAGAGGGAGCAGTGGGCAAAATCAGAACACCCGCCGCCAAGAGACTCCGCCTGCTACTGACCGCCGCCATCTGGGACCGAGCACCCCAAAGGCAGCTTCAAGGAGTTCCCTGGCATGGCACTTCTTCAAACAATGTGCTGACGACAAGACCCGAGTGGTTTGCACGCTGTGCGATCAGAGCCTGAAGCGAGGCATTAACGTTCTGAACCTTAGCACAACCTGCATGACCGGGCACCTGCATGAACTGCAGTGGAGTAAACACCTTAAAAACAAGGAACTCACTCAGGCTCCTCCTGCTACCTCTTCTGCTGCTGCCGCCTCGGCCTCTTCCTCCGCCTCTGGAGGAACGTTGGCACCTGCCGCCCAGCAAACAGAGGATGTACCACCAACACCACCACCTCCGTCACCAAGCATCTCAACCATGTCACACGGCAGCGTTCAGCTCTCCATCTCACAAACATTTGAGAGAAAGCGTAAATTCCCACCTAGCCACCCTCGATCCCTGGCCCTGAATGCCAGCATTTCTAAACTAATGGCCTATGAAATGCTGTCATTTACGTTGGTGGACACATACAGCTTCAAACAGCTCATGTCACTTGCTGTCCCACAGTATGTTGTTCCCAGCCGCCACTACTTCTCCAAGAGAGCCGTGCCTTCCCTGCACAAACAAGTGTCCGATAAAATCAAGTGTGCACTGCGCAACGCCATCTGTGGCAAGGTCCACCTAACCACAGATACGTGGACCAGTAAGCACGGCCAGGGACGCTATATCTCCCTAACTGCACACTGGGTAAATGTAGTGGCGGCTGGGCCCCAGGCGGAGAGCTGTTTGGCGCACGTCCTTCCGCCGCCAAGGATCGCAGGGCAACATTCTTTGCCTCCTGTCTCCTCCTCCTCCTACTCAGCTTCCTCCTCCTCTTCTTCCACCTGCTCATCCAGTCAGCCACACACCTTCACCACCAACTTCAGCACAGCACGGGGTAAACGGCAGCAGGCCATTCTGAAACTCATATGTTTGGGGGACAGGCCCCACACCGCACAGGAGTTGTGGCGGGGTATAGAACAACAGACCGACGAGTGGTTGCTGCCGGTGAGCCTCAAGCCCGGCCTGGTGGTGTGCGATAATGGGTGAAATCTCGTTGCAGCTCTGGGACTAGCCGGTTTGACGCACATCCCTTGCCTGGCGCATGTGCTGAATTTGGTGGTGCAGAAGTTCATTCGCAACTACCCCGACATGTCAGAGCTGCTGCATAAAGTGCGGGCCGTCTGTTCGCGCTTCCGGCGTTCACACCCTGCCGCTGCTCGCCTGTCTGCGCTACAGCGTAACTTCGGCCTTCCCGCTCACCGCCTCATATGCGACGTACCCACCAGGTGGAACTCCACCTTGCATATGCTGGACAGACTGTGCGAGCAGCAGCAGGCCATAGTGGAGTTTCAGCTGCAGCACGCACGGGTCAGTCGCACTGTGGATCAGACACACTTTACCACTAATGACTGGGCCTCCATGCGAGACCTGTGTGCCCTGTTGCGCTGTTTCGAGTACTCCACCAACATGGCCAGTGGCGATGACGCCGTTATCAGCTTTACAATACCACTTCTATGTCTCCTTGAGAAAACACTTAGGGCGATGATGGAAGAGGAGGTGGCCCAGGAGGAAGAGGAGGAAGAGGGGTCATTTTTAGCACTTTCAGGCCAGTCTCTTCGAAGTGACTCAGAGGGAGGTTTTTTGCAACACCAGAGGCCAGGTACAAATGTGGCCAGACAGGGCCCACTACTGGAGGACGAGGAGGACGAGGATGAGGAGGAAGTGGAGGAGGATGAGGATGAAGCATGTTCACAGCGGGGTGGCACCCAAAGCAGCTCGGGCCAGCTCACTGGTGCTTGGCTGGGGGGAAACACAGGACGATGACGATACGCCTCCCACAGAGGACAGCTTGTCCTTACCTCTGGGCAGCCTGGCACACATGAGCAACTACATGCTGCAGTGCCTGCGCAACGACAGCAGAGTTGCCCACATTTTAACGTGTGCGGACTACTGGGTTGCCACTTTGCTGGATCCCCGGTACAAAGACAATGTGCCCACCTTACTTCCTACACTGGAGCGTGATAGGAAGATGCGCGAGTACAAGCGCACGTTGGTAGACACCGCTACTGAGAGCATTCCCAAATGTCACAGGGGAACCAGTGGAAGCCCAAGGCGAAGGCAGAGGAGGAGCAAGAGGTCGCCAACGCAGCTGTGTCACGCCCAGCTCCTCTGAGGGCAGGGTTAGCATGGCAGAGATGTGGAAAAGTTTTGTCAACACGCCACAGCTAAGTGCACCACCACCTGATACGGAACGTGTTAGCAGGAGGCAACATTTCACTAACATGGTGGAACAGTACCTGTGCACACCCCTCCACGTACTGACTGATGGTTCGGCCCATTCAACTTCTGGGTCTCCAAATTGTCCACGTGGCCAGAGCTAGCCTTTTATGCCTTGGAGGTGCTGGCCTGCCCGGCGGCCAGCGTTTTGTCTGAACGTGTATTCAGCACGGCAGGGGGCATCATTACAGACAAACGCAGCCGCCTGTCTACAGCCAATGTGGACAAGCTGACGTTCATAAAAATGAACCAGGCATGGCTCCCACAGGACCTGTCCATCCCTTGTGCAGATTAGATATTAACTACCTCCCCTTAACAATATATTATTCTACTCCAGGGCACTTCCTCATTCAATACTATTTTTAATTTCATTTTACCATTATATTGCGGGGCAACCCAAAGTTGAATGAACCTCTCCTCTGTCTGGGTGCCGGGGCCTAAATGTGTGACAGTGGCCTGTTCCAGTGGTGGGTGACGTGAAGCCTGATTCTCTGCTATGACATGAAGACTTATTCTGTGCTGACATGAAGCCAGATTCTCTGTTACGCGACCTCTCTCCTCTGCCTGGGTGCCTGGGCCTAAATATGTGACAGTGGCCTGTTCCAGTGGTGGGTGACGTGAAGCCTGATTCTCTGCTATGACATGAAGACTTATTCTGTGCTGACATGAAGCCAGATTCTCTGTTACGCGACCTCTCTCCTCTGCCTGGGTCTAAATATGTGACAGTGGCCTGTTCCAGTGGTGGGTGACGTGAAGCCTGATTCTCTGCTATGACATGAAGACTGATTCTGCGCTGACATAAGGCCAGATTCTCTGTTACAGAACCTCTCTCCTCTGTCTGGGTGCCGGGGCCTAAATGTGTGACAGTGGCCTGTTCCAGTGGTGGGTGACGTGAAGCCTGATTCTCTGCTATGACATGAAGACTGATTCTGTGCTGACATGAAGCCAGATTCTCTGCTATGGCATGAAGAGACTGATTCTGTGCTGACATGAAGCCAGATTCTTTGCTATGGCATGAAGAGACTGATTCTCTGCTGACGTGAAGCCAGATTCTCTGCTATGGGACCTCTGTCCAATTGATATTTGGTCATTTTTATTTTTTTAATTTTTATTTTAATTAATTTCCCTATCCACATTTGTTTGCAGGGGATTTACCTACATGTTGCTGCCTTTTGCAGCCCTCTAGCTCTTCCCTGGGCTGTTTTACAGCCTTTTTAGTGCCCAAAAGTTCGGGTCCCCATCGACTTTAATGGGGTTCGGGACGAAGTTCGGTTCGGGTTCGGATCCCGAACCCGAACATTTCCGTGAAGTTCGGCCGAACTTCTCGAACCCGAACATCCAGGTGTTCGCTCAACTCTACTCACATTCTATCATTATCCCCCAACTGGAGTCCCCACAGTGTTATCCTGCTGCTTGCTGTGCCCCCCCCCCTCCCGCCAGGAGTGTAGCTATAGCGGGTGCAGAGGTAGCAGTCGCTACCGGGCCCAGGAGCATGAAGGGGCCCAAAGACACTTGTGCCGCATAAGAAGACACACAAAGCACTGAGGGAAGGGGGGCCCAAGCTGAACTCTTGCACCGGGGCCCACGAGCCTTTAGTTACACCCCTGCCCCCACCCCAATACCCCCAAATACTATCCTGAAGAAACATTACTGCCCCCCATAGTAATAGTGCTCCCCATAGTCCCACCAATAGTAATTTCCTTCTAGAATGCCCTCATTAGTAACACTGCCCCAACCGTGATAATGCTCCTCAACAATGCCCCCATTATTAGAAGAGCCCTCCCATATTAATAATACCCTCACAGAGTCCCCAGTAGAAATAAGGCCCCCTATTGTTCCCCCAGTGGTAATAAAGCTCCCTACAGACCCCTCAGTAGTAATAAGGCCCCCATAGTGCTCTTAGTAGAAATAAGGCGGATCTATAAGACCCTCCTATAGAGCCCCCAGTAGTAATAAGACCGCCTATAATGTCCCCTGGATCTGCAGTGCCCCCTGCAGTTATAATCCTCCCTCCACCATACAGTCCCATTTAAATAACATCACCTCCTCCCCAGCCGCCTCCAACGCACAATCCCATGTAAACATCACCCCCTAAGGCTACTTTCACACTTGCGTTCGTGCGGATCTGTCCTGTACTTGTACAGGACGGATCCGCACCGATAATACAAACGAATGCATCCGTTCAGGACCGATGCGTTTGTATTAGATTTGAATTTCTAAGTCCCAATACGGATCTGTCCTGACTTACATTGAAAGTCAATGGGGGACGGATCCGTTTACAATTGCACCATTTTGTGTCAATGCAAAGGGATCAGTCCCCATTGACTTACATTGTAAGTCAGGACGGATCCGTTTGGCTCCGCAAGGCCATGCGGACACAAAAACGCTGCTTGCAGCATTTTGGGGTCCGCCTCCAAAACGGAATGGGGGGCTGTACGGAGCCGAACGAATGCATTCTGAATGGATCCGCATCCATTCAAAATGCATTGGGGTTAAACTGATGCATTTGGGGCTGCTTGTGAGAGCCTTGAAACGGATCTCACAAGCGGATCCCCAAACCCAAGTGTGAACGTAGCCTAAACATTAAGTCCCATGTACATACAGTAAACATCATTCCCCCCACCATCCACTTTCAACATACAGTTCCATGTCAATAACATCCCTCCCTTCAGTCCTAACATACATCCTAGTTAAATAACCACAACTCCCAGCATTGCTCTGCCTCGCCCTTCACTTACCTCTCCAGTCCTCATATACAGACATCAGCATTAGGCTCCTTCTCCTCTTCACTCCGGTCCAATCCTGCACTGCTCACATGATGGTGACATCATCCAGGTCATCCTATCACAGCCTGTTTTGCTGATCACATGACCTGTGATGTCACCACAGGTCCTCCGCCTCTTCCCAGTCAGATTCAATTGTATTGCCGTTCTGTGTACGGCAATACAGTTGTATCTAGCAGGCAGGCAGGACATTCGGGGCCTGGGACAAAACATCAGGGGCCCAGGCCCCGAATGTTTTAACCTAGCGACGCAGTCACTAGTGAATGGGAGTCGGAAAAACGGAGCTCCCTTGGGCCCCAAGGAGCAACTGGGCCCGGGGCAGCTGCCCCTTTTGCCCTGCGGCAAAGACGGCCCTGAATGACCCCTATTGATTTCCTTCCCCTTTCTAACCACCTGACCTACCATGCGAGCCCTCATTTGTGAGTCCAGCCCCACCACACACCGAATGAGGATTACTGTATTGATTACATGTATGGGAGAGATATACATAAGAAGGTAGAGTTCTCATTAGTCTCTTATCCCCGGAAGAAGCCAGGTTGCTGGCAAAACGGCGTTGGGAGAAGGAGACTGAGGGATCGGCGCGCTAATATTGGGTATTTTTTCTAAGCTTCTTTTAATTCCACACTACCTATATATACCCCTATTGGATCCAACTATCCAGGGTTACTTTCCCCCTTTTTTTCTGGCCTTGTTGTGGCGCTCTCCATCATTTTATATATGCCTATGTGTGTCAATACCTTGGATCCCCTCGGGTCTCTCCTCACTAAAACATGCCTGTTTACTGCTGTTTTTATATGATAATGTGATTGTGTTTATTTAATAAAGACTTTTTTGTATTATGAGCTGGAGCCTTAGTTCAATTGTTTGGGTATCAATTTTTGTAAAGTACAGTAAGGCTCTCTTTACTTTATTACTACCCGGTGTTTATAATTTGTGGGTGATGGAAGCACTAGAAGAGTGAGGATGGCAAGTGCAGTACAGTGCGGGTCTACAAAGAAAGTGAGGGGTTTGGAGCTTCGTTCTTGATTAAATTCTGTTCAAATGAAGAAAAGAAGTTTAAGGTAATCCATGAAAGGATGATTGTTGTACATGATGATGATGTACTTTCCCACTACCAAGCAAAGTTTTGGGCTGAGTAGTTTAAATAGCATATGGGATCAATTGAAGATGACCCCCAGTCAGGGAAACCTTTCAAAGCATCTTCAGCGGAAATGTGCCTTAAGTAGAGGTCATGATTTTGGAAGATCACTGGGTCAAAGTCATTGTTATAGCTCATGAATTAGGCATTTCAGGTGACGCAGTTTCCAGTATCATTCATGATTAGAGTTGAGCGGACACCTGGATGTTCGGGTTCGGCAGGTTTGGCCGAACTTGAAAAAAAAGTTTGGGTTCGGGACCCGAACTTGACCCCGAACCCCATTGAAGTCAATGGGGACCCGAACTTTTGGCCACTAAAATGGCTCTAAAATAGCCCTGGAAAGAGGGCTGCAAAAGGCAGCAAAATGTGCTTAAGATCATGGCAAATTCTCTGCAATCAAATGTGGATAGGGAAATGAATTAAAAACATAAAAGACCTTAAAAAAATAATAATTAGGAATGATGTAGGAGGAAGAGGTTGAGGAGGCAGTGAATGGGTTGATGTGGCGGTGTAGGCTCACGTGGCGGTCTAGGTGGAAGCGGCGAAGGAGGAATAGGTAGCCAACACAGATGTGTGTTATTTTCAATTTTTACATAGGGGTATCCCCCAAAATATTGGGACATATAAAAAAAAAAAAGGAATAAGTGCACTTGAGTACAAGGATGGATGGTTGAGGTTGTTAGAACTGTCTATTCTGCACAAGGTACAGACAAGTCTTGTGGGATCCAGGCCAGGTTCATTTTAATGAATGTGAGTTGTCCACGTTGGCTGTGGACAGGTGGCTGCGTCTGTCTGTAATGACACCTCCTGCTGTGCTAAATACACGTTCAGAGAGTACACTGGTTGCAGGGCAGGCCAGCACCTCCAAGGCATACAGGGCAATCTCTGGCCATGTGGACAATTTGGAGACCCAGAAGTTGAATGGGGCAGAACCATCAGTCAGTACGTGTAGGCGTGTGCACAGGTACTGTTCCACCATGTTGTTCAAATGCTGCCTCCTGCTAACACGCTCCATATCAGCAGTTGGGGCCGGTTATTGCGGCGAGGTGACAAAGCTTTTCCACATGTCGGCCATGCTAACCCTGCCTTCTGAGGTGCTGGCGTTGACACAGCTGCGTTGGCGACCTCTTCCTCCTCCCCTGCCTTCGCCTTGTGCTTCCACTTGTCCCCCGGCGTCAATCGGGAATGCTCTCAGGAGCACGTCTAACAGCGCGCACCTGTAGTCGAGCATGTTCCGGTCACGCTATAGTGAGGGAGTTATGGACGGCACATTGTCTTTGTAACGAGGATCCAGCAGGGTGGCCACCCAGTAGTCAGCACACGTTAAAATGTGGGCAACTCTGATGTCGTTGCGCAGGCACTGCAGCATCTAGTCGCTCATGTGTGCCAGGCTGCCCAGAGGTAAGGACAAGCTGTCCTCTGTGGGAGGCGTATCGTCTGCGTCCTCTGTATCCCCCCAGCCACGCACCAGTGATGAGCCCGAGCTGCGTTTGGTGCCACCCAGCTGTGAACATGCTTCATCCCCATCCTCCTCCTCCTCCTCATCATCATCCTCCAGTAGTGGGCCCTGGCTGGCCAAATTTGTACCTGGCCTCTGCTGTTGCAAAAAACCTCCCTCTGAGCTACTTCTAAAAGACTGGCCTGATGACCCCTCTTCCTTCTCCTCCTCCTGGGCCACATCCTCTTCCATCATCGCCCTAAGTGTTTTCTCAAGGAGAAATAGAAGTGGTATTGTAACGCTGATAACGGCATCATCGCCACTGGCCATGTTGGTGGAGTACTCGAAACAGCGCAGCAGGGCACACAGGTCTCGCATGGAGGCCCAGTCATTGGTGGTGAAGTGGTGCTGTTCCGCAGTACGATTCACCCGTGCGTGCTGCAGCTGAAACTCCACTATGGCCTGCTGTTGCTCGCACAGTCTCTGCAGCATGTGCAAGGTGGAGTTCCACCTGGTGGGCACGTCGCATATGAGGCGGTGAGCGGGAAGGCCGAAGTTACGCTGTAGAGCAGACAGCCGAGCGGCGGCAGGATGGGAACGCCGGAAGCGCGCACAGATGGCCCGCACTTTATGCAGCAGCTCTGACATGTCGGGGTAGTTGTGAATGAATTTCTGCACCACCAAATTCAGCACATGTGCCAGGCAAGGGATGTGCGTCAAGCCGGCTAGTCCCAGAGCTGCAACGAGATTTCGCCCATTATCGCACACCACCAGGCCGGGCTTGAGGATCACTGGTAGCAACCACTCGTCGGTCTGTTGTTCTATACCCCACCACAACTCCTGCGCGGTTTGGGGCCTGTCCCCCAAACATATCAGTTTCAGAACGGCCTGCTGACGTTTTCCCCTGGCTGTGCTGAAGTTGGTGGTGAAGGTCTGTCGCTGACTGGATGAGGAGGTGCTAGAAGAGGAGGAGGAAGCCGAGGCAACAGGAGGCAAAGAATGATGCCTTGCGATCCTTGGCGGCAGAAGGACGTGCGCCAAACAGCTCTCCGCCTGGGGCCTAGCCGCCACTACATTTATTCAGTGTGCAGTTAGGGAGATATAGCGTCCCTGGCCGTGCTTACTGGTCCACGTATCTGTGGTTAGGTTGATTTTATCCGATACTTGGTTTTGCAGGGAGGGCACGGCTGGGAACGACGTACTGTGGGACAGCAAGCGACATGAGCTGTTTGAAGCTGTCCGTCTCCACCAGCCTGAATGACAGCATTTCAAAGGCCAGTAGTTTAGAAATACTGGCATTCAGGGCCAGGGATATAGGGTGGCTAGGTGGAAATTTACGCTTTCTCTTAAAGGTTTGTGAGATGGAGAACTGAACGCTTCCGTGTGACATGGTGGAGATGCTTAGTGACGGAGGTGTTGTTGTTGGTGGCACATCCTCTGTTTGCTGGGTGGCAGGGGCCAACGTTCCTCCAGAGGCGGAGGAAGAGGCCGAGGCAGCAGCAGGAGAGGGAGCAGGAGGGGCCTCAGCCCGTGTCTCGCATGTAGATGCCTGGTCATGCAGGTTGTGCTAAGGTTCAGAACGTTAATGCCTCGCTTCAGGCTTTGATGGCACAGCGTGCAAACCACTCGGGTCTTGTCGTCAGCACATTGTGTGAAGAAGTGCCATGCCAGGGAACTCCTTGAAGCTGCCTTTGGTGTGCTCGGTCCCTGGTGACGGTGACCAGTAGCAGGCGAACTGATTTGGCGACGGCTGCTCTGCTTTTGCACCCTGCTCCCTCTTTTGCTATGCTGTTGGCTCGGTCTCACCACTGCCTCTTCCTCCAAACTCTGAAAGTCAGTGGCATGACCTTCATTCCATGTGGGGTCTAGGACCTCATCGTCCCCTGCATCGTCTTCCAGCCAGTCTTCCTCCCTGACCTCCTTTTTGGTGCTGAGGTGGTATTCCCATGTCCTCATCAGGAAACATAAGTGGTTGTGCATCAGTGCATTCTTTGTCTTCCACCCCTGGGGAAGGGCTAGGTGGATGCCATTGGGAAACCCTGCCAGCAGAGTCTTCAAACAGCATAAGAGACTGCTGCATGACTTGAGGCTCAGACAGGTTCCCCGATATGCACGGGGGTGATATGACAGATTGATGGGCATGGGTTTCAGGCGCCACCTGAGCACTTTCTGCAGAAGACTGGGTGGGAGATAATGTGAACGTGCTGGATCCACTGTCGGCCACCCAATTGACTAGCGCCTGTACTTGCTCAGGCCTTACCATCCTTAGAATGGCATTAGGCCCGACCAAATATCGCTGTAGATTCTGGCAGGTACTGGGACCTGAGGTAGTAGGTTCAGTAGGACGTGTAGCTGTGGCAGAACGGCCACGTCCTCTCCCTGCACCAGAGGCTCCACCAACACCACCACGACCATGACCGCGTCCCTTATTAGATGTTTGCCTCATAGTTAGCGTTCACCAAGCAAAGTAAAAAGTGGTTAAGTCTGTTAAAAATAAGTATTAAGCAAATATATTGCTGCATTTGTGGGAGGGGAGGCTGATTACAAGGGTAATTACACGCACCTGTGGGCCCAGGCTGGCTGATTACTAAGCTGATTATACGCACCTGTGGGCCCAGGCTGGCTGATTACTAGGCTATTTATAGGCACCTGTGGGCCCAGGCTGACAATGATTCAGTTGATTTCACTACCTCTGGCTCAGCCCTAGGATACAGCAGCATGGTGTGGAGGCTCCTTAAGGCTGGGCGACGGCAGGAGGGCGCTGGTATTCATGGTAGGATCAGAGTTGTTTGTACGGGACACACGCTGCAGGTCCACGACATGTAGCGCTCTGGGATAAAGCAGAGTTTCGGCGCTAATGGTCGAACCATGGTTGTTTGTATTGTTTGTCTGGCTATTCAGAGGCCTGGTGGGGCCATTGCATACAGTTATTGGGGTAGCATGTGCTTAGAGTGGGCATGGTTGTATGTTTTCTGATACCTGGGTTACATGCGGGGCGCGTGTCTGCAGTTGGCTCAAGCTACGCGTGCTGGGTTTAAGTGATGGTAAATGTAGATCAATGGTAGATTTAAAATAAAAAATAAAATCCTGCAGCAGGTGCTAGGCGAGTGATGGCATTCACGGTAGGATCGGACTTGGTTACACGGTCCGTGACTTGTAGCGCTCTGGGGCGAAGGGGGCTGGGCTCCAATGGTCAAATAATCATGGTTAGGATTGTTACCTTCAAAGCTACATCCGTGTGTCTGCATTTACATTTTGTCCTATACGCCATTCACTACTAGAGCAGCGTTTCAGTGTTACACATGTCTCTGCCATTAGAGTCTCTCACGCATGGTTCCGCCATTAGAGTCTCTCACGTATGGCTTCTCCGTTTAAATTTTACACACAACAACGCCATTCCAGGCCGGCTGCGTGGTCCCACAACAAGTAAGTTCCATGTCTTTTTCTGCCTTCAGACCCGCTCGCATGGCTCGGTTATCTGTGGCTCGCAATACAATTTTCTTGTGGTGGCTCGCACGTGTGACTTGTGCCATTAGAGTCTCACTCACGTTATTGTTTTCCCTGACTTTTATTTTCTAGGTTGTTGGGTTTTCATTGTTTTCTTTATAAGCAGTCATCCCAAGCCTGCCTTTGCGGACATCATCTTCTCCCAGGCATGCTTACTTCATCTACAAACTTGGGCTGAGGGTGTTGGTGTCCGGCATAAGTCCTGGGTATCGGTCCATCTTCCAGTAGGAGGTACAGTAATAAGGCGCAGTTTACGAAGTCTGTCATGTCTTCTGACACGACAAGTCCTATCACGACTACAGGCGCAGCATACACAGTTTATCACGACCTTAAGCATTTTCTGTCACAACTGCAGGTATTGTGTACGTTCTGTCCTTATTACAGGCAAAATTAGCTCGTTAATCGAAATAGCCATGTATTCCTGTGGATGGTTCCCCAGGCCTGGTGGGTTTACACATTTCACTTAATTTACTACTACAGTAAGACGGCAGACACCATGTTCTGACTTTTGGGCCCTTAATAGGAAGTGTGGCCTGGGGAATAAGTAGAGGTAAAGTATTTTGCCACTAGGAACAGTTGGTGCCCGATTAGGGCCCTTGGCGGATGATTGGAATTCACCTAGGCCCTTCCAACAGATTCACCATTGTTTGTTTCAGTCTGCAGCTCTCAGGATTCAGACCTTATCGTAATATGGTCATATGTTAGTCAACATAGGAGTAAATCGTTCCTGGTTACCGGACACTCTTTCAATTGCATCAGCATTAACCATCTCCAAGAACGATGTGGCGGTACACATGACAAAGAGGTAAGGTAGATGGAAGTCACTGTGATATATACGGTATATTCCGCACCTCCATCGTGAAAGGTCTTTTCTGTTCAAAATCGGGTGTCGTAACGTTTACTCTAAACAAGGTCTGCTCTTTTTGGCCCCTTTAGGCTGCCCTACCACGGCAGTCATGGCATAATTCTACTGCTTGTTGTAGATAGGGGTTAGATAGGTTAGGTTCACCTTTCTGATAGCCTATTTAACACTGATAAATGTAAAGTTATGCACATGGGAAGGAAAAATGCAAGTCACCCGTACATACTAAATGGTAAAACACTCGGTAACACTGACATGGAAAAGGATCTAGAAATTTTAATAAACAGCAAACTAAGCTGCAAAAACCAGTGTCAGGCAGCTGCTGCCAAGGCCAACAAGATAATGGGTTGCATCAGAAGGGGCATAGATTCCCGTGATAAGAACATAGTCCTACCACTTTACAAATCGCTAGTCAGACCACACATGGAGTACTGTGTACAGTTCTGGGCTCCTGTAAACAAGGCAGACATAGCAGAGCTGGAGAGGGTTCAGAGGAGGGAAACTAAAGTAATAACTGGAATGGGGCAACTACAGTACCCTGAAAGATTATCAAAATTAGGGTTATTCACTTTAGAAAAAAGACGACTGAGGGGAGATCTAATTAATATGTATAAATATATCAGGGGTCAGTACAGAGATCTATCCCATCAGCTATTTATCCCCAGGACTGTGACTGTGACGAGGGGACATCCTCTGTGTCTGGAGGAAAAAAGGTTTGTACACAAACATAGAAGAGGATTCTTTACGGTAAGAGCAGTGAGACTATGGAACTCTCTGCCTGAGGAGGTGGTGATGGTGAGTACAATAAAGGAATTCAAGAGGGGCCTGGACGTATTTCTGGAGCTTAATAATATTACAGGCTATAGCTACTAGAGAGGGGTCGTTGATCCAGGGAGTTATACTGATTGCCTGATTGGAGTCGGGAAGGAATTTTTTATTCCCCTAAAGTGGAGAAAATTGGCTTCTACCTCACAGGTTTTTTTTTTGCCTTCCTCTGGATCAACTTGCGGGATAACAGGCCGAACTGGATGGACAAATGTCTTTTTTCGGCCTTATGTACTACTACTACTATGTTACTATCCGATCACAATTAACCGCCAATAAAAACCCTGATGTAGGGTATTGCACTCAAATTTTTTTTTTTTAACTCTATATGACAGCGGTATTTGTGGCCTAAATTTCACAGTAACTTATGCACGTCTAATCCCAGATGTGCAGTATATCAGTGGGTTTTTTAACCCCAGTAAGCAAAAAGCCGTATTTGTGGCCTAAATGTGACACTCACGTATGCACGTCTAATCCCAGATGTGCAGTATATCAGAGGGTTTTTAACCCCAGTAAGCAAAAAGCCGTATATGTGGCCTAAATGTGACACTCACTTATGCACATCTAATCCCAGATGTGCAGTATATTAGAGTTTTTTTTTAACCCCAGTAAGCAAAAAGCCGTATTTGTGGCCTAAATGTGACACTCACTTATGCGATTATAATCATAGATGTGCACTATATAAAACAGATGTTTTTTTTTCCACCCCAGTATGCCCCAGTAAGCAAAAAGCTGTATTTGTGGCCTAAATTTCACAGTCACTTATGCACGTCTAATCCCAGATGTGCACTATATCAGAGGGTTTTTTAACCCCAGTAAGCATAAAGCTGTATTTCTGGCCTAAATTTCACAGTCATTTATGCACGTCAAATCCCAGATATGCAGTATATCAGAGGGTTTTTTATCCCCAGTAAGCATAAAGCTGTATTTCTGGCCTAAATGTGACACTCACTTATGCACCTATAATCCTAGATGTGCACTATATGAAACAAGATGTTTTTTTTTCACCCCAGTATGCCCGAGTATGAGAAAGTCGTATTTGTTTCCTAAATTTCACAGTCACTTATGCACGTCTAATCCCAGATGTGCACTATATTAGAGGGTTTTTTAACCCTAGGAAGCAAAAAGCTGTATTTGTGGCCTAAATGTCACAGTCACTTATGCACGTCTAATACCAGATGTGCAGTATATCAGAGGTTTTTTTTAACCCCAGTTAGCAAAAAGCTGTATTTCTGGCCTAAATGTGACACTCACTTATGCAATTATAATCATAGATGTGCACTATATGAAAAAGATGTTTTTTTTTCATCCCAGTATGCCCCAGTAGGAGAAAGCCGTATTTGTGGCCTAAATTTCACAGTCACTTATGCACGTCTAATCCCAGATGTGCACTATATCAGAGGGTTTTGTCACGAGTTGGAGGTCCCAGGAGAGACCTCCGCGTCGTCAAGCAATAAACAAATGGAAATCAGGTACAGACACACATGAGTTTATTGCACAAAAAAAAAACCGGGAAGGCAGCACAGACAAAACATGAGCTCTATGTACCGTCAGCACAGTGGGAGCAAACCCCTACTGCGCCACTGTCTAGTAATACTCCAGAGGGGCGTGACTAAGCAACTCCTGGTATTCACTAGGGCCCCAGATGGTAGGGTTAGACTTTGCAGCAGGAAGTTGCCAGGGTCCATTCCAGAGCGTGAACTAGACAGTGACAGCAAGAACGAACGGACAACAGGTACCAGAAGGTACCGACGGCACATAGGCAAACATAACAGAAAGGCAAATACAAACAGGGCAACTAATAACACAAGCAGGAGTACATAGCAAGGAAACAGGAGTGACAATGAGCAGAGAAGGACTTTCTCCACCAGTAGTAAACTGCATGGCCTTGCCCATGACACTCTGCTGCAAAGAAAGGTGCAGCAAGGGCTTGCTGAACAGAGACATTTGAATACATACAAGGGGACTCAAACATAACTGGCAGAACAGATAACAGAAACACAGGAAAGAGGACGGGAATGAACAAGTAGGAAACCCACAGAGCACAGACAGACAGACAGACACGGATTCCATGGGTCAGCAGCATGGGAGAGGGAGTACAAACAAGGAGCAGGACAAGACAACACACACCAGGAGAGCTGACACAGAACTGAGGAAACCTCAGCCTTAGGCCGAATGCACACGGCCGTGTTCCGCGGCCGAGAGCGGTCCGTGGTATGCCGGGCTGGATTCCTGTTCAGAGCAGGAGCGCACGGCGTCATTGGTTGCTATGACGCCGTGCGCTTCATGCCGCCGCTGCACTACAGTAATACACTGGTATGATCTATACGAGTGTATTACTGTACAGAAGCGGCGGCATGAAGCGCACGGCGTCATAGCAACCAATGACGCCGTGCGCTCCTGCTCTGAACAGGAATTTAGCCCGGCATACCACGGACCGCTCTCGGCCCCGGAACACGGCCGTGTGCATTCGGCCTTATATACAGGTTCCATGGGTGCAGCAGAGAGGCCACACCCATGGAGCAGACAGAGAGGATTAACTCCAGATAGGAATACAGGGGAGTTAACCCAAAAAGAACCACAAATAACACATAGGAACGGAGCTGCAGCGAGAGCATAGACAGAAGGTCACAGCCAGAGGTAACGACTGTGACAGGTTTTTTAACCCCAGTAAGCAAAAAGCCGTATTTGTGGCCTAAATTTCACAGTCACTTATGCACGTCTAATCCCAGATGTGCAGTATATCAGAGGGTTTTTTAACCCCAGTAAGCAAAAAGACGCATTTGTGGCCTAAATGTGACATTCACTTATGCACCTATAATCCTAGATGTGCACTATATGAAACAGATGTTTTTTTTTCGCCCTAGTATGCCCCAGTATGAGAAAGCCGTATTTCTGGCCTAAATTTCACAGTCACTTATGCAGCGATAATCCTAGATGTGCACTATATGAAAAAGCTGTTTTTTTTTAACCCCAGTGTCTCAAAGCAGTATTGCAGATATCCTGTGCTGGTGCACTATCGTTGCATAAAATGGCTGCCGATTATGTATTGATATTGACTAACTGAAGGAAAAAAAGTTTGTTTTCAGTAGTAGTTGGCTCAGGGCAGGCTTAAAACAATTGTGCACTGCACCCACAAGACACATTTGCTGTAGATCGCTGAGTAAAGAAGCAGTTCTTCATAAGACTTCTCCCTGATCTCTCCCTCACAGCAGCTGCAGCCTATCCCTACACTAATCCGAGAAGAGTGACGGGTGGCGCTACGTGACTCCAGTTTAAATAGAGGCGGGGTCACATGCTGCAGTTGGCCAATCACAGCCATGCCAATAGTAGGCATGGCTGTGATGGCCTTTTGGGGCAAGTAGTATGACGCTTGTTGATTGGCTGCTTTGCAGCCTTTCAAAAAGCGCCATAAAAATCCCCGAACACCGAACCCAAACTTTTACGTAATTGTTTGGGTTCGGGTCCAGGTGCCGAAAAACCTAAAGTTCGGTACGACCCCAAACTTTACAGTTCGGGTTCGCTCAACTCTATTTATGATGTTTTGATGTTGTCAAAGGTCAGTTCACGGTGGGTGCCACAAATTTTGCCAGCAATTTAGCCAAGATAACTTAGACATGTTTAGAGAAAATCCAGTAGACTTATATTCTTGAATTATGGGTGATAAAACATGGGTCCACCAGCATGATCCTGAGACCAAACAAGAGTCCATGCAATGGAAGCACAAGTGGTCAACAACTCCAAAGAAATTTTGTGTGCATCAGTCAGCTGGAAAGATCATGGCAACTGTTTTTTTGGGACACAGTAGGCAATTTTTTACTAGAATTCTTGCCACACAAGACAACTAGAGACACCTATGCTTTAATAATGAAGGCATTACATGCTTTAATAATGAAGCAATCAAAGAGAAGAGAAATAGACAGCTGATCAGCGGGGGGTGCCGGGTGTCAGACCCCCGCCAATCTCATATTGATGACCTATCCTGAGAATAGGTCATCAATATTAAATGCTTGGACAACCCCTTTAACCATCTACCCTACAGTCAAAACCTGGCTCCCACTGATTACTTTCTCTTTCGGAACCTAAAGAAGTTTCTGCATGGGTAATGATTTCCTGATGATAATGCAGTCAAAGAGGCAGTAACAGGGTTCCTACAGCAGCAAAAAGTCTCCTTTTATTCTGAGGGCATCCGATCACTGGAGACAAAGTGGAATAAGTGTGTCGAAGTCAAGGGGGATTACATTGAAAAGAAGTAAGTTCAATTTTCTCAGAAAATTTTGTTTTCATATTCAGGTAAAAAACGTATTGAACATCGCTCATAAAAGAGGGATTTCATAGTATGATACAGATATTACTGCCATGACTCGCTCTTCCACAACCTGCCCTACCAATACACTCACATTGGAGATGAATCAGTCAGTCTGTGGGGGATAATCCTGTGGGTGACAGAGCCTGCTTTGTGTCTCTCTGACTTATCAAGCATGCACAAAAACAAAATAAGAGTTCCAGGCCAAACAATTCCAGTCCAAGTGCTAATATCACGGGTGCCGTTTCTTTAAGGACAGCTCAAAATAATTACAGTTACAGATGAGTGTATCGATTCATACAAATCAAATTATCTTATCATGTAGAGTTCTTCACCTGTGGCGCTTCACCATTGTGTTTGCGTGTCTTCTCTTTTCCCGATCTGTTCAGTTGGTGTCACGGATGTAGTAGGGGAGAACACCAAAAGACAATCAAGAAGGAAGGGGAAAGACACTAGGCCTCACCGCTAGGGAAGGAAAAGGGTCACCACCTATAAAACCCTGCTCCTGGCCCTAACTCCTATCCGTATGGGCACCTCTCGATGGTAGAGATACCCATACACGGGAACCTAGAAAACCCTGGTGACCCTCAGATGCCCTAAAGATAATGACAGGGGAGAGATCACCTGTTCCTTCCCTGGGGAAGGAACTAGCGTCTCACTGAGGCCTAGTAAACAACTGGGGGGGGGGGGAATACAAAATACGACAAGCGGAACACTTAACTTCAGAGGATGAAGGATGAACAGGACTTCAACACAAACCACACTCCAGCTCTTCCAAGACCAAATAAAGCTATCCCAAGCAAGGAGTGATGGGAAAAGTCAGACTAAATAGGGCGAGGTAGAGGTCACATGATCCACACCTGAACAGGAGGTGAGAACACACCAGCAACACACAGACAAAGTGAAACCAAAAGAGGTTGTCAGATCACTAATGCATAGATAATCTTTCAGACCTTCTGGGACCTGTCACAGATGTGACAGTTGGCCGCTGTATGTATTAAAGCCAAGTCAAAAGATGTGCAGTTGATTCATATGAATCAAATTGTTCATTATAATGAGTTCTTCATGTGTGAGAGCTGTGCTCCTTGGTGAAGATGCTCCTTACTGCTGCTTGACACTCGCCTGATCCTGACAACCTGGAGCCTGCACCATTCCCCTGAGTGGCAGTGCAGAGGCTCTACTTCCAGTTCCAGACACTGCATGGGCGTCTACATTTCTGGTTAGTGGGGTACTAACAGTTGCTGCCCTAGTAGCACAGCCTTTGCGCTTACACCGCTATTTGAAGCAGCAACATAGGCACACGATTTCCAGAGACAGCTGACATGTCCAGCTCTGTCAATCAAGAGGAAAGGGAGGCTACCTTATCTTCTGGGGCACTCTGTCACAGGTGCAGAACTCTGCTTGATGAGAAAAATTGATTCATACTAAGGATGATTAAAGAGATTTTACTGGTACCAGCAGATGTTAGACATGATAATTTGCATATATTTTCCTCAGACATCAAGAGGAGTGATGTCTAGCCTACAATAGTCATCACATATATCAATTAGTCTCCATAATAGAAATATTATCCATCCAGAGGTTTCCTCCATGACCTTGAAACTAGAAGAGCTGTTTTTGATTTACACATCTAAATTCTTCTGGAGTTAGATAAGATATCTTCTTTCTTTCTTTTTTTAAATTTTTTTTTTCTTGTCAGGCAAGCTTTCTGAGAAACATATTCAAATTAGCTTTAACAGAAAAGAATGATCCTCTTTTCTAATGCCAGCTGAAATAAGAAATGTGAATTTTCATATACTCCTGTGTCACCTGGCATACAATACCCATACATATTTTTGGTCTCCCCAGTGATAAATAGCACCCCAAAGAATACTCCACAAGGCCACCAAGGTAAATTTCTCTTGAAACACTCTGGTTCTCGGATCCTTCTAGAAAGAGAACATGCTTGCATGCTTCATTAAGAGATGTGTAAACTTGGTGGGATGTTCTAGATCTCGTCTCACTTTCAGTTGAATGTTTCTTTCAGGTTTCTCTCTGGTTCATCTGAAATTAATTCTAAAATGGAATTTCTAAGCAGAGCTATAATTATACTTTCTTGCTGCTGCATGGCAATCAGATAAATAGTAGGAAGAACATTGCATTATCTTCACACAGATGATTGGCAGAGGCACCTTCCAGCCTTTTAAACGTGCTTATGTAGCAAAGCTAGAAAAATAAGGGTACTTTCACACTAGCATTTTTATTTTCCGGCACAGAGTTCCGTCATAGTTCCGGGCTCAATACTGGAAAAGAACTGATCAGTTTTATCCCCATGCATTCTGAATGGAGAGAAATCTGTTCAGGATGCATCAGGAGGTCTTCAGTTTAGTCACTGAACAGCGTTTTGGACGGAGGAAATACTGCAGCATGCTGCAGTATTATCTCCGTCCAAAACTCTGGATCATTTGCTGGAATGACGGATCCAGCATTAATTTACATTGAAAATACCACAATGCCGGATCCGTCCTTTCGGTCTGCGCAGACCGGTAAAAATGTAAAAAATAAATAGAAACAGATCCATTCTTGCAATGCATTTGTGAGACGGATCCGCATGCATGCAGATTGCCAGATCACTCTGCCGCAAGTGTGAAAGCAGCCTTACAAGGCCATACTTACAGCTATAACTAGATTTTTTAGGAAAAAAAGCCATTTATTATATATATAAAAAAAAAAAGCAGACAGAAATCAGCTTTTCTGCATACAAGGTTTTGGGGGAACCTCTGGGTGGTACTACTTCTATTATGGAGACCAGTTGATATACATGATGACTATTGTAGACTAGAAAATGTTCCTCTTGATTTCTGGGCAAAGTATATGCAAATTATCAGACTAGCATCTGCTGGTATCAGATAGGCTTAGGAAAGCTAATTTGAATATCTTTCCCAGAAACCCAGAGGGACATTACCTGGTTTACAATAGAGCAGGCATACTCCGCATACTAGGTGCTTTCCATCTCTCTCTCAAACATTTGGTGAACCTTAACTGAACGATATTCAAATTACCTTTCCTAAGCCTATCTGATACCAACTAAAGTAAGATGTGCTCATAATCATATATATTTTACAGATCTGAAGAAACCCAGAGGAGAGTTAGGTGGCCTACCATATTCCTCATAGATACTTGGCGCCCTCCATAAGGAGAAATAGTACTCAATTAAGGCCTCCCAGGTAGCCCAGCAATTTTTACTTAGCTTTGTTAAAGGATATTACATTTTTTTTTATTAGGAATTCATAGAAACGTGTTTACACAGCATTATTATACATCATATAACAAAAATATTCCACATTTAAAACATGAAAGTAAGAGAAAAAAAAAAGAAAAGAAAAAACACACTAATCTTTAATACCCCCCTCTTCCCCCCTAACCCAGGCTGTCACCGAGTAGGGCACCGGAGACCAGACAAGACCCCACCATCAAATTAGGGAGGTGGACGGGAGAGAAGATAACCTCCCCTACCAGCCACCCCAAGTCAGCTCCCAGAGCCGCCTCCATCTCCCACCCTTATAACAAATGGCCTCATACTCCCGTATTCTACTCATAAGATTCTTCCATTCCAACAAGGCAGGGCAGGTTGCCAAGCCCCATTTTCTCACGATCAATACTTTACCTAACATAAACCCTTTTTTACAGAGAGGATGTATTGGTACATTTGGATTCCCCAGATGCATGGGTGAATCAAAAAGAACTGCTTCGAGTGAAGGGTTAACTTTGGTTTTAATTTTCGTCTCTAATGCTGACAAAACAGAGCACCAAAATTGTTGTATAACAGGACATTCCCAGAGAAGATGAATAAAGCCTGCATCCGAAAAACCACACTTCCAGCAACAGAATGTATTCCTCTCTCCAGGGTATATTCTGGACAGAAATCTTGGGGTGTAATAGAGTTGATGTACAATTTTAAATTGAATCAGATGGTGTTGAGTGGCTAATGAGACCTTAATGTTGCAATAAATCTCACCCCAAGGTAAAGGGTCTGACCTCCCCAACTCAGTCTGCCATTTTTTTTCGTTATTTAACGGAGTCATACTACCTAGAAATTGACGAAATCGTGCATAAATAAGTGAGAATTTGATATTAGTGCCTACTGATGCGAAACAAAAATCTAAAAAAGGGTGTTCCTGAACCATAACAAGGTTCTTGCTTATTTTTAGAGTGGAAAAAAAATGCGGGTTTTAATTGGGAATAGCGAAAACGAGCTAAAACCTAATTTCTGAATCGTGAAAGAATTCTAAATTCTTTAACTTTAAATTCCCCTGATTTAATTAAGTGTTTTACCTTAGTGATACCCCTGCAGATCCAGTAAAGAATTTAGATATACATTATCCCACAGGGGAGTAAAGTGCAAAGCAGAAGGGACCTGCATATAGAATTTAACCTTGTTCCAAACTTTAACTAAGATCTTCCCTATGGGGCATTTAATCTCCTTTATCCGTAACCGTCCTGATTCAAGAAGGGTGAAAATATTATCCCATGGAGAACTATATATAATACCAAGATAGTGAGTCAAGTAATTAGGTGCAACATTCATAAACCACTGCAATTGTGCACATAAAAAATATCCTTGAAAGAAGGGCAGCGCAAGACCACCATCCGACTCTGCCTGCCAGAGATACTTCTGTTTAATAGGAACCCTTCCTCGACCCCAGATAAGATCGTTAATAATCCTCTCAAGAAGATAAAAAAAAAGAATCCTTTATCCAAACAGGACACTGGACGATAACATAGAGCATAACTGGTAGCACAATCATTTTAACCAGAGCGATCTTGTCAGACTGAGATAGGGGAAGCCTCTGCCAGGCACTAACTTTCTGCTTAATGTTGTCAATCACTGGGCTAACATTTAGAGCAATATAACCGTCCAAATCTGCTCTGATTTTTAAACCTAAATAATTTAAGTGATCTTTAGTAGAAAGTATGCGAACAGTACTATCACCCTGTGGACATTCACGACTTAATGGAAGTAACATAGATTTAGCCCAGTTAATTGAATAGCCGGATATAGAGCCATATTCATCAATAATATGCATAACCCGGGGAATCGCTCTACATCTATCATTTAAAAACATTAGAATGTCGTCAGCATAGAGACTAATCCTATCAGCTGCTCCCCCCTCCCCCAAAGCCAACCAATCCAGGATCAGATCTAATTCTACAAGCGAGAGGCTCCATAAAGATGACAAATAGCAAGGGGGAGAGGGGGCAGCCCTGTCTTGTACCCCGCTGCAGAAGAATGCTCGGTGTATTGATACCGTTAACATTTATTCTAACAGAGGCTTGTGAATATAATAATTTAGTTAGTCGAATAAAATTCAATCCCAGACCCATTCGCTCCATAGTGCACCAGAGGAAGGGCCACTCCACCCTGTCGAACGCCTTAGCTGCGTCCAGTGACAGGATGGAGCGGTCCCCCTCCCCCGGCCCACCGGTATATTTAAGAAGGCCCTTCGTAAATTTGTTTGGATCTGTTGGCCGGGAATGAAGCCTGATCGGGATGTATCAGTAAATGTATTATTTTCTTTTGTAATTGGTGTTGAGCAAAGATATCGCTCTATAAGAATCTATACAACTTTTGTCCTTATCTTTTTTCAATATTAAAGTGACAGGGGCCTTTCTCAAAGAAGGCGGAAGGGTTCCGCAACTCTGCGATTCATTGATTACCTGCAACAAGAGAGGTAGCAATACCTCACCGTGCATTTTATATATATTGACTGGCAAGCTGTCAGATCCTGGCAATGAATTCCCCCGAACTCCAGCTAGAGCAAACTGAAGCTCTTGAAGCTGAATTGGAGCCTTCAATTGTAAAGAATCCTGATCAATGTTGGAATGTTCAGTTGAGCCAAAAAAGGCTCAATAAGAACCTCTTTCTCACAAAGTTGGGATTGGTATAGTACAGAAAAATGTTTCAAATATTCGGATCTGAAGTCATCCGGATCAACTATAACCCTCCAGACACCTACCCAGTAAAGAACGCATCTTATCATAGCATCTCTTGCTGGCAGTAATCGTAGAGAGAAGTCTCCCTGGTTTGCCCCCTTCAACAAACTGCTTCAAACCCTGAAAAAAAAAGCTTATGCTGAGCCTTCATCTGATAGGATTGTAACCTTTACTTCACACTCTTTGACTTTATCTGCCAATGCTTTTTCCTGTCTATGAAATTCGAAATTTGATCTTCAAAAAATAAATCCCATGAATAAGCAACTTTAATGAGTCCCAAACTGCGTGAATATGGGCCGTACCATAATTTATATGCCAATATTCAGCAATATTCTCTTTAAAAAATTCTGGTTCTTTAATTATATGAATCCAATGTGGATTCAGGCGGAAGGGACGACAAGTGAAGCAAACATCTATATTCTTGAAGATCATCAACATTGGAGCATGGTAAGATGAGAGTTGAAGTCAATGGGGACCCGAACTTTTGAGCACTAAAATGGCTGTAAAAATGTAATAGAAAGGGCTACACGGCTACAAATGGCATCAAAATGTGGTTAAGAGCATGGCAAGTGCTCTGTAAACAAATGTGGATAGGGAAATAACTTTATAAATAAAATAAAATACGTAAAAAAATAATAATAATCTTGATCTAGGAGGACGAGGTCCATATGGAGTAAGAGGTTGAGGAGGCGGGTTGTAGGTGGAAGCAGTGGTGGAGGAGGTAGCCTACACTGAATTTTGTTTTAAAATTTATTTAAATTTTTTTTTTTAATTAGTGTACACCCCAAAACATTGGGAATTATAACTAGAGATGAGCGGACACCTGGATGTTCGGGTTCGACGAGTTCGGCCGAACTTGAAAAAAAAGTTCGGGTTCTGGACCCGAACTTGAACTGAACTTGACCCCGAACCCGAACCCCATTGATGTCAATAGGGACCCGAACTTTTGGGCACTAAAATGGCTCTAAAATAGTCCTGGAAAGGGCTAGAGGGCTGCAAAAGGCATCAAAATGTGCTTAAGAGCATAGCAACTGTTCTGCAAACAAATGTGGATAGGGAAATGACTTAAAATAACATAAAATACAGAAAAATTTAAAATAACAATCTGGATCTAGGAGTAGGAGGTTGAGGAGGTGGTGGATGGTTGAATGTGGCGGTGTAGGTTGATGTGGCGGTGTAGGTGGAAGCGGCGGTGAAGAAGGAATAGGTAGCCAACAGTGATTTGTGTTATTTTTTATTTTTAAATTGGGGTATCCCCCAAAATATTGGGACATATAACAAAATAAAACAAAGAATAAGTCCACTTGAGTACAAGAATGGATGGTTGAGGCTGGTATAAATGTCTGTTCTGCACAAGGTACGGACAAGTCCTGTGGGATCCATGACTGGTTCATTTTAATAAACGTAAGCTTGTCCACATCGGCTGCGGCCTGTGATAATGCTCTCTGCCGTGCTAAACACACGTTCACACTATACACTGGCTGCAGGGCAGGTCAGCACCTCCAAGGCTGACAAAGCTTTTCCACATTTTGGCCATGCTAACCCTGCCTTCTCAGGTGCTGGTGGTGCCCCAGCTGCGTTGGCGACCTCTTCCTCCTCCTCTGCCTTCGTCTTGTGCTTCCACTGTGCCCCCGCTGTGAGGTGGGAATGCCATCAGCAGCGTGCGCTTGTAGTCGCGCATCTTCCGATCAGTAACAGATGTTTTCACAAAATTTAGTTCCCTGTCAGCAAATGCAGAGCAGGGGTTCATTCACGGCAAAAGGGGGTTCATGTCACCCAGCAATAGAACAGAGGATTTTGAGAGATTTAGGCCCCTGTCACCCAGGCACAGCAGGGGTTCATTCACGGCAAAAGGGGGTTCATGTCACCCAGCAATAGAACAGAGGATTTTAAGAGATTTAGGCCCCTGTCACCCAGGCACAGCAGAGGTTCATTCACGACAAAAGTGGGTTCTTGTCACGCAGCAATAGAACAGAGGATTTTGAGAGATTTTGGCCCCTGTCACCCAGGCACAGCAGGGGTTCATTCACGGCAAAAGGGGGTTCATGTCACCCAGCAATAGAACAAAGGATTTTGAGAGATTTAGGCCCCTGTCACCCAGGCACAGCAGGGGTTCATTCACGGCAAAAGGGGGTTCATGTCACCCAGCAATAGAACAGAGGATTTTTTTCAATTTATGGCACTAAAATTGGCACTTTTCTGCATTAAAATGGCTCTAAAACAGTCCTTGAAAAGGCTAGAGGGATGTAAAAGGCAGTAAAATGTGCTTAAGAGCCTGGCAACTGCTCTGCAAACAAATGTTAATAGGGAAATAACTTAAAATAAAAGAACTAAAAATTACAAATTATTAACCTGCAACTCAGAGAAGGAGGTGGATATGGAGTCGGAGGTTGAGGAGGCGGTGAATGTGTTGTTGTAGGTGGAGGCAGCAATGGAGGAGGAGGAGGTAGCCAACAATGTTTTTTATTTTATTTTTATTGGGGTAGGTAGCCCTCAAAATATTGGGACAAATAAATAAAAAGAAAACAAAGAATCATTGCACTTGACTTGAGTACAAGAATATATGTTTGATATTGGTATAAATGTCTATTCTGCTCAAGGTACAGACAAGTCTTGTGGGATCCAAGCCTGGTTAATTTTAATGAACGTGAGCTTGTCCACGTTGGCTGTGGACAGGCGGCTGCGCTTGTCTGTGATGACCCCCCTGCCGTGCTAAACACACGTTCAGATAATACACTGGCTGCAGGGCAGGCCAGCACCTCCAAGGCGTAAAGGGCAAGCTAAGGCCATGTGTCCAATTTGGAGACCCAGAAGTTGAAGGGGGCAGACCCGTCATTCAGTACGTGTAGGCATGTGCACACATACTGCTCCACCATGTTGGTGAAATGCTGCCTCCTGCTAAGACGTTCCATATCAGCTGGTGGTGCTGGATGTTGTGGCGTGCTGACAAAGCTTTTCCACATTTCGGCCATGCTAACCCTGCCTTCTGAGGTGCTGGCGGTGCCCCAGCTGCGTTGGCGACCTCTTTCTCGTCCTCTGCCTTCGCCTTGTGCTTCCCCTGTGCCCCCGTTGTCAGGTGGGAATGCCACCAGCAGCGCGTCTACCAGCGTGCGCTTGTACTCGGGCATCTTACGATCACGCTCCAGTAACGGAATTAAGGATGGTACGTTGTCCTTGTAACGGGGATCAAGAAGCGTGGCCACCCAGTAATCAGCACAAGTTAGAATGTGGGCAACTCGGCGGTCGTTGCGGAGACACTGCAGCATGTAATCGCTCATGTGTGCCAAGCTGCCCAGAGGCAACGAAAAGCTGTCCTCTGTAGGAGGTGTATCGCCTGTGTCCTCTGTATCCCCCATCCACGCACCAGTGATGGCCATGAGCTGGTCTGGGTGCCACCCTGCTGTGAACATGGTTCTTCCTCCTGCATCTCATCCTGCTCATCCTCCACCTGCTCATCCTCCAGAACTGTGCCCTGGCTGGACAATTGTGTACCTTGGGTTTGTGGGTGCAGGAACCCACCCTCGGAGCCACTTGGGAATGACTGGCCGGAAACCCTACGAAATGATCGGTCTGTTGTTCAAGGCCCGTCCACAGCTCCTGCGCGGTGTGTGGTTTGTTCCCCAAACAGATAAGTTTTAAAACTGCCTGCTGTCGTTTACCCCTGGCTGTGCGGAAGTTGGTGGTGAAGGTGTTACGCTGACCGGATAAGGAGCTGGTAGAGGATGAGGAAGCGGAGTAGGAGGAGGAAGCAATAGGAAGCAAACTGAAGCGCCCCGCAATCCTCGGTGGTGGAAGGACATGCGCCAAACTGCTATCCGCTTCAGTGCCAGCCGCCACTGCATTTACCCAGTGTGCTGTTAATGAGATATAACGGCACTGACCGTGCTTACTGGTCCACGTATCCGTAGTCAGGTGCACCTTGTCACAGATGGCGTTGCACAGTGCACACCTGATTTTGTCCCCTACTTGGTTGTGAAGAGAAGGGATGGCTCGCCTTGAAAAGTAGTGGTGGCTGGGCACGACGTACTGTGGGACAGCCACCGCCATAAGGCCTTTAAAATTATCCGTCTCCACCAGACGGAATGATAGCATTTCAAAGGCCAGTAATTTTGAAATGCTGGCATTCAGGGCTAGGGATCGCGGATGGGTAGGGGGGTACTTCCTCTCCCTCTCCAGCGTTTGGGATATGGACAGCTGAACGCTTCCGTGTGACATTGTGGAGATGCTTGGTGACCCAGGTGGTAATGTTGCTGGCAGATCCTCTGTTTGCGGGGTGCCAGGTGGCACTGTCACTCCAGAGGTGGATGAAGAGGCCGCGACTGCAGCAGAAGAGGAAGCAGGAGACGCAAGAGACCTTTCTTGGTTTTTGAGGTGTCTACTCCACTGCAGCTCGTGCTTTGCACTTAGATGCCTGGTCATGCAGGTTGTGCTCAGGTTGAGAATGTTTATGCCTCGCTTCAGGCTCTGATTGCACAGTGTGTGTCTTGTCGTCAGCACATTGTCTGAAGAACTGCCACTCCAGGGAACTCCTTGGAGCTGGCTTTGGTGTGCTCGGTCCCTTGTTGCGGTGGGCAGTAGGAGGCGTACTGTCTAGAGGACGGCCGCTCCGCTTTCGCACCCTGCTCCCTCTTCTGCTGTGCTGGTGGCTCTGTGCGACCACCGCCTCTTCCTCCGAACTACATCGGTCACTCGCATGACCTTGATTCCATGTGGGGTCGAGGACCTCATCGTCCTTCACATCATCTTCCACCCAGTCTTCACCCCTGCCCTCCTTGTCGGTTGGCACACTTTCGAAAGCCCCAGCAGTTGGCACCTGTGTTTCGTCATCATACGAGACGTGCTACGATGGTCCTCCCATGTACTCAACTTGAAACATAAGTGGTTGGGCATCGGTGCACTCAATCTCTTCCACTTCTGGGGCAGGGCTAGGTGGATGGCCCTGGGAAACCCTGCTAACAGAGTCATAAAAAAGCAGAAGAGACTGCTGCATGACTTGGGGCTCAGACTGCTTGGCTGATTTGCAAGGAGGTGAGGTAAAAGACTGATGGACATCGGCTGCAGGTGCCAACTGTGGTCTTTCAGCAGGAGACTGGGTGGGAGACAATGTGAAGGAACTGGAACCACTGTCAGCAACCCAATCTACTATCGCCTGTACTTGTTCAGGCCTCACCATTCGTAGAGCAGCATTAGGCCTGACCAAATACCGCTGCAGGTTTTGTCGCCTACTTTTACACCTGAGGAAGGGGTTTCACTTGTGCGTGTAGCTGGCACAGATCGACAACGTGCTCTCCCTGCAACAGGAGCTCCACCAGCAGCACAACGACCTGGGCCACGTCCCTTATTTGATGCTCTCCTCATATTTTTTGAATTTAGGATCTTGCCCTAAATGGGTGTTTAATTAATAGTAAAAATGAACGACAATATGTAAAGGGTGTATCTCACACGGCCTGAACCAGACTAGGCCTCAATTAAAGATTTCTTTGCACAAAATGGCTGTATTTCAAATGGCTGAATCAAACCCCTGTATGTATAGGGGGGATCACACACGCCCTGAATCAGTGTAGGCCTGAATTAAAGATTTTTTTGCACCAAATGGCTGTATTTCAAATGGCTGTATTTCAAATGCCTGATTCAAAACCCTGTATGTATAGGGGGATCACACACGCTCTGAATCAGTGAAGGCCTGAAGTAAATATAGATTTGCACAAAAAGGCTGTATTTCAAATGGCTGTATTTCAAATGCCTGATTCAAACCCCTGTATGTAGGGGGTATCTCACACAGTCTTAACCAGTGTAGGCCTGAAGTAAATATATCTTTCAGCAAAAAGCATGTATTTTAAATGCCTAATTCAAACCCCTGTTTGTAGAGGTAGTATCTCAGATGACCTGAACCTCTGTAGGCCTGAAGTAAATATATCTTTGCACAAAATGGCTGTATTTCAAATGCCTGATTTAAACCCCTGTATGTAGGGGGGTATCTCACACAGTCTGAACCAGTGTAGGCCTGAAGTAAATATATCTTTCCACATAAAGGATGTATTTCAAATGACTGCATTTCAAATGCCTGATTCAACCCCCTGTATGTATAGTGGGGATCACAAACGCCCTGAACAGTGTAGGCCTGAAGTAAATATATCTTTGCACAAAAAGGCGGTATTTAAAATGGCTGTATTTCAAATGCCTAATTCAAACCCCTTTATGTAGAGGTAGTATCTCATAGGGCCTGAACCTCTGTAGGCCTGAAGTAAATATATCTTTGCACAAAAAGGCTGTATTTCAAATGGCTAATTCAAACCCCTGTAGGTAGAGGTAGTATCTCAAAGGGCCTGAACCTCTGTAGGCCTGAAGTAAATATATCTTTGCACAAAATGGCGGTATTAAAAATGGCTGTATTTGCGACGTGCCCGCATATGAGGCGGTGAGCGGAAAGGCCGAAATTACGCTGCAGCGCTGATAGGCGAGCGGCGGCAGGGTGAGAACGCCGAAAGCGCACACAGACGGCCCGCACTTTATGCCGCAGCTCTGACATGTCGGGGTAATTTTTAAGGAATCTCTGCACCACCAAATTCAGCAAATGCGCCAGGCAAGGGATGTGCGTCAAACTGGCTAGTCCCAGAGCTGCTACGAGATTTCGCCCATTATCGCACACCACCAGGCCGGGCTTGAGGCTGACTGGCACAAACCACTCATCGGTCTGTTGTTCAAGGCCCGTCCACAGCTCCTACGCGGTGTGGGGTTTGTCCCCCAAACAGATAAGTTTTAAAACTGCCTGCTGTCGTTTACCCCTGGCTGTGCTGAAGTTGGTGGTGAAGGGGTTACGTGGCAAGCGCCCGACTTTTAGGGAGGGTGCTTAGGGACTGGTGGTCCCCCTTCCCCTTCCTAGCCTTGGGTCATGTGTAGCACCTTGCCCGGTTTCTTCTAGGTACCTAAGGGGTAATGGAGCTATGGTGGCACGTCACTATGGGACGAGTAGGATATGTCTCCTCCCTCTAGCAGGGTATATAACCCCCTCCCCTGCTGCTGCACTTCCTCTTTGCAGCGGAAGCCGAGTTGCCCACCCTCCCGCCCTTGAATGGGTAGTTTCAGCGTGGAGTTTCCTTTGGGTTTCTGGTTTTCTCCAGGGATATAAAAAAAAAAAGAAAAAGTTAAAGGAATAATGATGATATAAGAGATAGTTGAAAAGAAGGTGTTGGAACTTTTATAACCGTTGTTTTAAGTTATTTACGTTTGTCTTCTTCTTTTAAGAAGGGCGGTATGATTTGAGATATGAAGTCACAGCTGGCGGCATTTGATACAGCGGAGTGTTGGAGATGGCTGATGGCGTACTTGCCCGCCGGGAGTCCGGCGGTTGGCATACCGCTCCAAGATGTTCTTTGGTTTTGCCGTATAAAATAAATAAGCTGTGGCCGATCATCACCCAGCTAAAGGTTACCTGTTGTCCTGTGTGTTTATTATCTGGGTCAGTTTTAAGTAAGGGGAGCTACAGGTAGGCAGAGGTGCCGGCCTGGTTATTAGCTCTCCTTTGCCCTCTCCTGAATACCAGCAGTCCTGACAGGATGAGGAGCTGGTAGAGGATGAGGAAGTGGAGTAGGAGGAGGAAGCAATAGGAGGCAAAGAGAAGCGCCCTGCAATCATCGGTGGTGGAAGGACATGCGCCAAACTGCTATCCGCCTCAGGCCCAGCCACCACTGCATTTACCCAGTGTGCTGTTATGGGGATATAACGTCCCTGACTGTTGGTAGTCACTCTCAGGAAAGGAGAAGGGGGAGGGGAACCATCTACACCCTGGCCCCGCCATGTCAACCCGCCACAAATGACACTGACAACCACGTCAAGTTTATAACCTTTATTTAACGATTTTGTTGGGTGGTAGTCCGCCACAGCTAATTCTTTTAACGGCATAACACATAACTGAGCCCGTGCGATCCGCCAGCCGCTGGACTCCCAGCAGGCAGATTACGCCAGTTCACCTGCTCAGTATCCTATTTCTCTTTACCAGCCACCAGCTGTGACTTAGTAAGATGCCACAATGAAAACATGAACTATCAGCCCATAATTCACAAAACCTCCATAACCAAAAAACCACACCAAAATAACCTTCGTACCCAAACAATAGGTAGGGAGGGAGGGACACAGCGCTTCTGCCAAAGAGGAAGAAGGAGGGGACACAGGGCCTTATAAAGGGGCACCATGCAGCATGCCCCTTCCTGCACGGCAGGATGACATCATTAACCCCCAATGCACCAAATCCTGACCAAAATCGAATGGGGCCCTAGAACAAGGATAGGGAACAAGGGAGGGGGACCCCCAGTCCCTGTACACCCTCCCTATATGGTCAGGTGTCCTCCAGACCGTTCTTACTGGTCCACGTAACCGTAGTGAGGTGCACCTGCCACAGATGTAGTGGCACAGTGCACACCTGATTTTCTCTCCCACTTGGTTGTGCAGGGAAGGGATGGCACGCCTGGAAAAGTAGTGGTGGCTGGGCATGATGTACTGTTGTACAGCAACCGCCATAAGGCTTTTAAAACTCTCCATATCCAGACGGAATGACAGCATTTCAAAGGCCAGTAATTTTGAAATGCTGGCATTCAGGGCTAGGGATCGCAGGTGGTTAGGGAGGTACTTCCTCTTCTGCTCCAGTGTTTGGAAGATGGAGAGCTGAACGCTTCTGTGGGACATTGTAGAGATGCTTGGTAACCCAGATGGTGGTGTTGCTGGCAGATCCTCTGTTTGCGGGATGGCAGGTGGCACTGTCACTCCAGAGGTCGATGAAGAAGCCGAGACTGCAGCAGAAGATTAAGCAGGAGGAGCCGGAAACCTTTCTTGGTTTTTGAGGTGTCTACTCCACTGCAGCTCGTGCTTTGCACTTAGATGCCTGGTCATGCAGGTTGTGCTCAGGTTGAGAACGTTTATGCCTCGCTTCAGGCTCTGATTGCACAGCGTGCAAACCACTCGTGTCTTGTCGTCAGCACATTGTCTGAAGAACTGCCAAGCCAGGGAACTCCTTGGAGCTGGCTTTGGTGTGCTCGCTCCCTTGCTCCGGTGGGCAGTAGCAGGCGTACTGTCTAGGGGACGGCCTCTCCACTTTTGCACCCTGCTCCCTCTTTTGCTGTGCTGGTGGCTCTGTGCGACCACCGCCTCTTCCTCCGAACTACACAGGTCACTCGCATGACCTTAATTCCATGTGGGGTCGAGGACCTCATCGTCCTTCACATCATCTTCCACCCAGTCTTCACCCCTGCCCTCCTTGTCGGTTGGCACACTTTCGAAAGCCCCAGCAGTTGGCACCTGTGTTTCGTCATCATACGAGACGTGCTACGATGGTCCTCCCATGTACTCAACTTGAAACATAAGTGGTTGGGCATCGGTGCACTCAATCTCTTCCACTTCTGGGGCAGGGCTAGGTGGATGGCCCTGGGAAACCCTGCTAACAGAGTCATAAAAAAGCAGAAGAGACTGCTGCATGACTTGGGGCTCAGACTGCTTGGCTGATTTGCAAGGAGGTGAGGTAAAAGACTGATGGACATCTGCTGCAGGTGCCAACTCTGATCTTTCAGCAGGAGACTGGGTGGGAGACAATGTGAAGGAACTCTAGGCACTGTCAGCAACCCAATCTACTATCATCTGTACTTGTTCTGGCCTCACCATTCGTAGATCCGCATTTGGCCCGACCAAATACCGCTGCAGGTTCTGTCGCCTACTCTCACCCGAGGAAGGTATTTCACTTGTGCGTGTAGCTGGCACAGATCGACTACGTCCTCTACCTACAACAGGAGCTCCACCAGCAGCACCACGACCGGGGCCACGTCCCTTATTTGACGCTCTCCTCATATTTCTCAAATTTAGGCTCTTGCCCTAAATGGGTGTTTTTTTTATAGCAGAATAGAACCCCAGTATCTAAATGGTGTATCTCACACGTACAGATGTACAGGGTGGGCCATTTATATGGATACACCTTAATAAAATGGGAATGGTTGGTGATATTAACTTCCTGTTTGTGGCACATTAGTATATGTGAGGGGGAAAACTTTTCAAGATGGGTGGTGACCATGGTGGCCATTTTGAAGTCGGCCATTTTGAATCCAACTTTTGTTTTTTCAATAGGAAGATGGTCATGTGACACATCGAACTTATTGGGAATTTCACAAGAAAAACAATGGTGTGCTTGGTTTTAACGTAACTTTATTCTTTCATGAGTTATTTACAAGTTTCTGACCACTTATAAAATGTGTTCAATGTGCTGCCCATTGTGTTGGATTATCAATGCAACCCTCTTCTCCCACTCTTCACACACTGATAGCAACACCGCAGGAGAAATGCTAGCACAGGCTTCCAGTATCCGTAGTTTCAGGTGCTGCACATCTCGTATCTTCACAGCATAGACAATTGCCTTCAGATGACCCCAAAGATAAAAGTCTAAGGGGGTCAGATCGGGAGACCTTGGGGGCCATTCAACTGGCCCATGACGACCAATCCACTTTCCAGGAAACTGTTCATCTAGGAATGCTCGGACCTGACACCCATAATGTGGTGGTGCACCATCTTGCTGGAAAAACTCAGGGAACGTGCCAGCTTCAGTGCATAAAGAGGGAAACACATCATCATGTAGCAATTTCGCATATCCAGTGGCCTTGAGGTTTCCATTGATGAAGAATGGCCCCACTATCTTTGTACCCCATATACCACACCATACCATCAATTTTTTTGTTCCAACAGTCTTGGAGGGATCTATCCAATGTGGGTTAGTGTCAGACCAATAGCGGTGGTTTTGTTTGTTAACTTCACCATTCACATAAAAGTTTGCCTCACCACTGAACAAAATCTACTGCGTAAACTGAGGGTCCTGTTCCAATTTTTGTTTTGCCCATTCTGCAAATTCAGTGCGCCGACCTGGGTCATCATCATTGAGATGCTGCAGTAGCTGGAGTTTGTAAGGGTGCCATTTGTGAGTAGCTAATATCCGCCAAAGGGATGTTCGACTAATGCAACTCTCCAGTGACATGCGGCGAGTGTTATGCTGTGGGCTCTTGCTGAATGAAGCTAGGACAGCCACTGATGTTTCTTCATTAGAGACAGATTTCATGCGTCCACATTTTGCCAAATCCAACACTGAACCTGTTTCACGAAACTTAGCAAGCAGTTTGCTAACTGTAGCATGGGAGATGGGTGGTCTCGTAGGGTGTCTTGCATTGAAATCTGCTGCAATGACCCGGTTACTGCATTCACCAGACATCAACACAATTCCTATCCGCTCCTCACGTGTTAATCTCGGCGACATGTCAATGGCTGTAAACAAAGAGAAACTTGTAAATAACTCATGAAAAAATAAAGTTACATTAAAACCAATCACACCATTGTTTTTAGTGTGAAATTCCCAATAAGTTTGATGTGTCACATGACCCTCTTCCTATTGAAAAAAAAACAAAAGTTGGATTTAAAATGGCCGACTTCAAAATGGCCGCCATGGTCACCACCCATCTTGAAAAGTTTCCCCCCTCACATATACTAATGTGCAACAAAGAGGAAGTTAATATCACCAATCATTCCCATTTTATTAAGGTGTATCCATATAAATGGCCCACCCTGTAGACTAGGCCACAATTTAAGATTTTTGCCCAAAATGGGTGTTTTTTTTAATAGCAGAATAGAACAACAGTATCTAAACGGTGTATCTCACAATGACATATGCAGACTAGGCCGCAATTTAAGATTTTTGCCAAAAATGGGTGTTTTTTTTAATAGCACAATAGAGCCCCAGTATCTAAATGGTGTATCTCACACGTACAAATGTGTTTTTTTACTAACAGAATGTGACAGCAGTATAGAACGCTTGAACTTCACACGTGCAGATGCAGCAAGGAGTGTAAAATTGTGTATTATTTTGCCCCAAAAGAGTGTTTTTTAAAACCCAGAAAATTATGGCTGTATTTCTAGCTTAAATTGCACACTGACTAATGCGGCAGAGGCCCAAGATGAAGGTTATTGCCAAAAATGGGTGTTTTTTCAAAGCCAGAAAATTATTGAAGTATTTCAAACTTGTTTTTAGCAATCACAGATGCAGCAAGGGCTGCAATATTAAGTATTTTGCCCAAAAAGGGTGTTTTATTACTAACAGAATATGACAGCAGTATATAACGCTTGAATTTTACACGTGCATATGCAGCAAGGGCTGTAAAATTGTGTATTTTGCCCCAAAATAGTGTTTTTTAAAACCCAGAAAATTATAGCTGTATTTCTAGCTTAAATTGCACACTGACTAATGCGGCAGAGGCCCAAGATGAAGGTTATTGCCAAAAATTTGTGTTTTTTCAAAACCAGAAAATTTACAGAAATGTTCGGGCTCGGGGTCCAAAAATCTTAAAGTTCGGTACGAACCCGAACTTTACAGTTTGGGTTCGCTCAACCCTACTTAACAGTTATGTTTCATCATCATCATCAGAGACTAGCTGCAGTGGTCCTCGCACGTCCTCATCTTCAAACCTAAGTGGTTGGGCATCAGTGCGCTCAACCTCTTCCACTTCTAGGGCAGGGCTAGGTGGATGCCCACGGAAATCCCACCAGCAGAGTCAGAGTCAGTGACTGCTGCATGACTTGGGACTCAGACTGCTTGGCTGATTTGCAAGGTGCCAGGTGAAAGACATTGTGTAGGAACTGGAGGCACTGTCAGCCATCCAATCTACGGTACTACCGTCTCTATTTTTTATGGCCTCACTATTCATACAGTGGTATTTGGGCCTTCAAAATAATGCAGAATGTCCTGTCTCCTGCGTGCACCAGAGGAAGGTGTTTCATTTGGGTGCATAGCTGGTGCAGATCTACAATGTCCTCTCCCTGCAGCAGGAGCTCCACCACTAGCAGCGCCACGACCACGGCCACATCCATATATTTTTTACAGTCACCCACAAAATTGCAGACAGATAAACATTTGTATTTCCATGTCACGGGTGCAAAGGATTTTTATTGCACCCCAAAAAATGCCTATAGGACACCCACAGAATTAACAGACATTAACCATTGTATTTCCTGTCAAGGATGCAAAGGAGGTGTATTGCACCCCAAAAAATTGCTATAGGTCACTCACAGAATTAACAGACAGATTGACTATTTTATTTCTGTGTCATGGGTGCAAAGGAGGTGTATTGCACCCCAGAAAATGGATATATGTCACCCACAGAATTAACAGACATATTAACAGCCTAACACTGTCTCTCACTCGAGCTGCTTCCTGTCCCAACACTAGTTAGAGCAGAATGGCAGCGCCACACGTGATCCCTCATTAATACAGATGAGATCACATGCTGCAACGACCAATCACAGCCATGCCAATACTAAACATGACTGCATTTTTTTTCAGTATTCAAAACACTGAACCCGAAGACGGACTACTGCGACAAAGTCCTTGTTTGCGTTCTGGTGCCCAAACCCTCAATCTTCGGTTTGAATCAGAACTTTGAAGTTCGGGTTCGCTCATCCCTAGCCACGATCATTAACAAATCTGGGTTTTAATTCATCATCAAATACATTTATGCATTCGCCTCTGCTCACAATAATGGTGCATGCTTGAGACTTTGATAGTCTCGCGATAACAACGGCCATCTTTAAGCCTAATTGTACCCAATACATTTTACTACATGTACGGAGATCAGGGGAAGATTGGCCATACACCTTACAGGGAAATTTCCAGATGGAGGCCACCTGGGCCCTCCTCACAGCAGGTCAGTGGACGTTTTGGAAATGTATTTTGTGCTTCTGGCAGTATTTTGTGATGGATTGTGGTATTTGGCTGTTTCGGTGGTATAATGTGCTACAATATGGCATTGCTGGTCCTACCTGCCATCAATTTGGACCCAACTGCAACACAGGGACACCTTTACTATTTTTTTCCAGAACCACTTTAAGTTTTCAGTCTGCCCCTGATGGAGATGCATTTTAGTGAAATTTGGTTATTGCGCTGAATGCATCGGGTTTGTCCAAAGTAGTACAAGCAAGATTTGCTTATCATAAGCTGCAATATAGCAAAATGTGAAAAAAGTGAAAGGGTCTGAAGACTTTATAAATGCTTTGTACATCAATCTGCTCAGCTTCTTCTGCTCTATAACATGCTGTCTGCAGATTGCACTGCATTTCTTGGTGACAAGTCCTCTTTAACCTTAGTTTAGAGGACCATGCAATTTTTCATTTTTGTGTTTTTGTTTTTCTTCCTACCTTCCTAGAGCCACAATTTTTGTGTTGACATAATCATATGAGAGCTTGTTGTTGGAGGGACAAGTTGTAATTTCTAATGACACCATTTAATATTGCATATGATGTAGTGGGAAGCTGGAAAGACGAAAAAAAAACACTGTTTTATGGGTTTTTGTTTTTATGATGCAGTAAAACTAACCTTTTGCCTTCATTCAGCAGGTCAGAGATGTATGAGAGCTAATTTTTTTATTGGTAATCTTTACTTTTCATGTATACCATTTGTGGTGGGTAAGGCTTTTTGATCACTCTTTATAAATTTTTTTAGGGATATGAAGTGACGAAAAAATGGCAAAAAAAATGAAAGTATACAAACCCTGTTCATCCCATGTAAGCCAACTGGAACTACAGTAGTTTCTCATTGTATCATGGACAGGATACAAAAGAAAAAGAAACAAAAGGAACAATGTACCCCCAATTTTTTTTATTCTGACCTATTAGAAAGGTACATGATGTAAACTGTAGTGAAGGTAATCTTGTTACTAGAGACTGTATTTGTGAGTTATAGCCTCCCTTCTGATTCTCAGATGTGTCATGTGACGAACACTGTGATCTCCGATTGACACAGGACAGGAAGTCAGTTACTTCTCCATTCATTCCTATAAGACTGACATTGAGGATCCCATAGGAATATATAGATAAACTGGCTTCCTGTCCACACATAAGATGCTGTATTATTTGGAAAGTTGGAGTGGTTGGCACATGACACAGCTGAGGATCAGAAGGGAGGGGATAAAAAATACAATCTCTGGTAAGAACATTACCTTCACTTCAGTTAACATTATGTACCTTTCAGACAGGTCCGAGAATAATACATTTTGAAGGAGTGTTTTGTTAAAGGGTAGCTAGCTGTCATATATTTTTTTTTTATTATGCTATTTTATTAGAGCTAGGCATGTATACCTGAGTCAGTCTGTCAATGATTGTCAAAAGATCTGTATTTTCCTTATAATAACAGCTTTCATGAATGTCCTTTCAACTCCCCTAAAAGGCAGTTGCTATGGCTTGTCTGTCTCCGGCTAAGAAGACAGGAAGACGGAGGGACCGTCCTTCACACTGCATTCCTGCATTAGGCTTCAGAGTGAGGAGGCGTGTCTCTCAGTAATACAATCTGATTTGCTGGCAGGGAGCTGCTGGCTACAGCAAGTGTGTATGTGAAGTAAGGAAAAGCTGTTTTGGCCTCAGAGAACTGTCAGAGGAGCCATCTTGAGGAGGTCTTCATATTGTAAATGTTTAAACAGGCGTAACTAAGGGAAAAACTCAAGGAAAACAGCGGTATGTGAAGAAACGAAAGATTGCTTTATGCATAAAGCTGCTGCAGCAGTAACATATGCAATTTTTTTTTTTATGAAAACATGACCATTACCCTTTAAGAAATGCATTCAGTGTAAAGAAGAACAAGGAGTCCTGGAAGTAATGATATGGCCCCCACAGAGCCCTCATCTCAACATCATTGAATCTGTCTGGGATTACATCTTTTGATTAAAATTTTCTTATTTGTTCATTTAATTTGCAACTTTGTACTTTATAAAATTAACTATTAACACTTAGATTGTGAGCCCCATTGTGGACAGCAACTATTGATAATATCTATAAAGCACTGCAGAATATATAATCGCTCTATAAGTATGTCAAATAAACAAATAAACACCCCTATTTTGAAAGCACTTGCATAAAACATTTGTACAGTACTGTATATGAAATGATTTATTGCAAAATTGTACAAGTTATTATAATACAAATATATTGGGATATAGTAACCCAATACCAACTGTGGCATATGAAAATTTAGCCATATAGGAATTCCTATTTTACCTATTTCTTGCGTGCTATAGCACAAATTAACTTGCCATAGGTGTGTTTATATTATGATACCATTTATTAGCATTACAATTACTTTTCTTTTCTGTTGAGATTGATTTAATATACACTCACCTAAAGAATTATTAGAAACACCTGTTCTATTTCTCATTAATGCAATTATCTAGTCAACTAATCACATGGCAGTTGCTTCAATGCATTTAGAGATGTGGTCCTGGTCAAGACAATCTCCTGAACTCCAAACTGAATGTCAGAATGGGAAAGAAAGGTGATTTAAGCAATTTTGAGCGTGGCATGGTTGTTGGTGCCAGACGGGCCGGTCTGAGTATTTCACAATCTGCTCAGTTACTGGGATTTTCACGCACAACCATTTCTAGGGTTTACAAAGAATGGTGTGAAAAGGGAAAAAGATCCAGTATGCGGCAGTCCTGTGGGCAAAAATGCCTTGTGGATGCTAGAGGTCAGAGGAGAATGGGCCGACTGATTCAAGCTGATAGAAGAGCAACGTTGACTGAAATAACCACTCGTTACAACCGAGGTATGCAGCAAAGCATTTGTGAAGCCACAACACGCACAACCTTGAGGCGGATGGGCTACAACAGCAGAAGACCCCACTGGGTAACACTCATCTCCACTACAAATAGGAAAAAGAGGCTACAATTTGCACGAGCTCACCAAAATTGGACTGTTGAAGACTGGAAAAATGTTGCCTGGTCTGATGAGTCTCGATTTCTGTTGAGACATTCAAATGGTAGAGTCTGAATTTGGCGTAAAACAGAATGAGAACATGTATCCATCATGCCTTGTTACCACTGTGCAGGCTGGTGGTGGTGGTGTAATGGTGTGGGGGATGTTTTCTGGGCACTCTTTAGGCCCCTTAGTGCCAATTGGGCATCGTTAAAATGCCACGGGCTACCTGAGCATTGTTTCTGACCATGTCCATCCCTTTATGACCACCATGTACCCATCTTCTGATGGCTACTTCCAGCAGGATAATGCACCATGTCACAAAGCTCGAATAATTTCAAATTGGTTTCTTGAACATGACAATGAGTTCACTGTACTAAAATGGCACCCACAGTCACCAGATCTGAACCCAATAGAGCATCTTTGGGATGTGGTGGAACGGGAGCTTCGTCCCCTGGATGTGCATCCCTCAAATCTCCATCAACTGCAAGATGCTATCCTGTCAATATGGGCCAACATTTCTAAAGAATGCTATCAGCACCTTGTTGAATCAATGCCACGTAGAATTAAGGCAGTTCTGAAGGCAAAAGGGGGTCCAACACCGTATTAGTATGGTGTTCTTAATAATTCTTTAGGTGAGTGTATATTTATTAGAAACTAATTTAAAAAATCCATATTTTCACAAACAGTTCACTAGCTGAGGTTCTAATATTGCTAACTGAATTGTTCCTGCACAAATTGAAGCATATCTCTATAATCTTTTGTGTTTTGCTAATACAAGAACTTATTTTGTTTGGGATTAACTGTACTCTGTGCTAAATTTGTTTTAGAGCTATACTTGGTTTTGATGAAAACTGTTTTGAAATTAATCCAAAGCCAATTTAATACATTTTTAACATGCAAATAACCTCAGGCTGATTTTGTATTACTGTAATTGTATTGACCTTGAAGGATGTCTACTCGCTAAACAGTAAAAACCAAGAATGCAAATGTCTATTACTTTGTTAACATTTGTATAGGCACAACCTCCTCTGGGCCCTCTTAGACTTGCATGCTTGAGAAGTTAAACTTCCTTATAATGTAGGTAAACTTACATTTTGAGGAGCTTTGGGTGATATAATGATATAACAATATATCTCAATTTGGAATATTTAACTGACCAAATAATGTGACAGATCATGATAAAAAAATATAAAAGGATACCATGAGAATATAATATGTGTTCATACATTTTCTCTGAGATGAAGAGGAGGAAAAAAGACATGTCACATGACAATGGGAGAAAGTAAAGAGGGAGCTTGCTTGACATACAGCCTCATCAGCCAATCAGGGGCAGTATTCAGCAAGTTTATGTTACAGACAGCATAACATAATGCCATTCTGCATTGTACTTGCTACCTAGAAGGATGTTGTGCTGTGGCGTTTTCTGCAAAAAAGCAATTGCAGACATAATATGCAAAATGGTTGTGGAGCCCCAGTTATGGGTCTTCAACACAGTGAAAGCCAGATATCCCTCAAAGGAAGAAAAAACCGAGCAAAAGGGTGTCCCCCATTACAGAGATCACCAAATCCACCATAGTAAGTGGCCCCTATGTCAAGATCCCGCTCTTTTACCAGCTTTAAGGATGTGACGGGGAAGACCTAAGCCAGCTATCCATCAACAGACAGCTGTTTTGGGGTGTTGCCCCTCATCAGTGTGGAGTAGGATTCTGGCTAACCGGGAGCAATGCCTTGGAGACTACTCAAACAAAATAATGGCTGATCTTAGGGAGACCAGCTGTCACAGTCGTTACCTTTGACTGTGAACTTCCGTTCTTGCTCATTCGGCGCTCCTCGCTGAAGTTCTGTTCCTGTGTGTCATTTGTGGTTCTTTATGGGTTAACTCCCCTGTGTGCCTATTAGGAGTTAATCCTCTGTCTGCTCCATGGGTGTGGTCTCTCTGCTGCACCCATGGGACCTGTATATAAGGCTGAGGTTTCCTCAGTTCTAGGTCAGCTCTCCTGGTGTGTGTTGTCTTGTCCTGTCCTGCTCCTGGTTTGTACTCTCTCTCCCATGCTGCTGACCCATGGGATCCGTGTCTGTCTGTGCTCTGTGGGTTTCCCTACTTGTTCATTTGCGTCCTCTTTCCCGTCCATTTTGATGTCTTCTTTCCTGTCTTTCTGTTATCTGTTCTACCAGTTATGTTTTAGTTACTTTGTGTTTATTCTGATGTCTGTGTTCAGCAAGCCTTTGCAGCAGAGTGGCATGACAAGGCCATGCAGTTTACTACTGGTGGAGCAAGTCCTTCTCTGCTCATTGCCACTCCTGCTCCCTTGCATGAACTCCTGTTTGTGTTATTATTTGCCCTGTTTTGTATTTACCTGTCTGTTATGTTTGCCTATGTGCCGTCGATACCTTCTGGTACCTCTTGTTCATTCGCTCCTGCTGTCACTGTCTAGTTCACGCTCCAGAGTGGACCCTGGCAACTTCCTGCGGCTAAGTCTAACCCTACCATCTAGGGCTCTAGTGAAAACCAGGAGTTGCTTAGTTACGCCCCTCTGGAGTATTACTAGACAGTGGCGCAGTGGGGGTTTTCTCCCACTGTGCTGACGGTACATAGAGCCCCAGTTATGGGTCTTCAGCACAGTGAAAGCCAGATATCCCTCAAAGGAAGGAAAACCGAGCAAAGGGGTGTCCCCATTACAGAGATCACCAAATCCACCATATTAAGTGGCCCCTATGTCAAGATCCCGCTCTTTTACAAGCTTTAAGGATGTGACGGGGAAGACCTAAGCCAGCTATCCATCCACAGACAGCTGCTTCGGGGTGTTGCCCCTCATCAGTGTGGAGTAGGATTCTGACTATTTTGCATATCACTGTTTCCCAGGGAGCTTTGCACTTTGGATTGCTGTGTCGAGATTCTTAAATGAGGCTCCACAGTGTTTTCTGTAGCTGGTCTCACTAAGATCAGCCATTATTTTGTTTGAATTGCAGACATAAGCCACTGTTAAATTGTGATAGGAACAATATAATAAAAATACAGAAGGAAGGAAAATAATAGGACATATATTTGGGAATTTGGGGTATATCACAGAGTTTGATCAGAGAAAGAGAGTGAGGCAGTCAGAGCCTAGTCTGGTCACTGGAGTATTTGCTGGCAGGCTACTGTCGACTTAGCTTACTGCAAAAACAGAAAAATGTTTTTTTTATTTTTTTAAAGGTTTATTTGTAGACATCACATGCTTATTCCCACTAAATTACAGTCGTTATTTATATATACACTACTTACAAAAAGTTAGGGATATTTAGCTTGTGGGTAAAATTTCAGGATGAACCTAAAATGCACTCTAACCTTTACTGGTGAACTTAATGTGAGCCTGTGAGGAATATGGATTATCATTTACTGGCAGCCCTGATTTTCATTTGATCAGTCAGTGTACATGCAAAATATGTTCTCACCCCCAGCCATCTGCTGTCAGATAGCAAGGGAGAAAAAAACCCAGGGGTCCAGGCTTCAAGGAGGCCCCAGGTGGATAAAGTCACACCCCTTCCAGCTAACAGGCACCAGGAGGATGTAGCAAGAAGACTCCCGGTAGGAGGTCTCAGCCCTGGACTAAGATCTATCACTTTCCCACAGACATGTTGGCTGTTCCGGTGCAAGGATTTTTTTTGCCAACACAAGCGAAGTTACATTTTGGCGCCCCCCCCCCCCCCCTTCCAGAACTCCCCCTTACACCAGCATCCCATGCGGACTCCATTCCATTCGCCTGAATGCCTGTCTCGCAAAACCCTGCAGTGCACCTACCGCACCCACCTCCTGTGCATACGGTAGATGGTTTTTTTACCTTATTTTCTTTTATATAAAAAACAACTAAATAGTGTAATTTGTTAACTGGGTTTTATTAACAGTTTAATAAAAATAAGTTATACATCTATAAAACAAAGTTTTCAACAATGAGTAAAAGTGCAGGAAATAGTGCAAACATACTTGTCTTAAAACACTACACACAAACAGTCCTACACTAAAACAGCCCGTTCAAGGCAAAACATTACCAGTTATTGGTCAAAAAGAAGTGCAATAAGGATCAGTGAGGTTTCAAACCAACACATTAATCCTATTTTTCCTTTCACATTATAAACATATTTTCAAACTATAACATAAGAACTTAAGTATCCTGTGAGTTAACTGAGTGCAATTCAACTAAAGTGCTAGATAACACACACATTCAAAGTGATCTCTATAAAAATGTAACTTTTCTTGCTTTTGCGCTCACAAAATCATAAAGCAAAGTCTGAAAATCAATGTCCTGCGCAATACGGTTTTCAATAGAAATCATTGCAAGTCCCACCAATCTCTCTTGTGACATTGTTGAACGTAGATAATTTTTTATTAATTTGAGCTTTGAAAAGCTTCGTTCACCAGATGCGACAGATATTGGCAATGTCAATAATATCTGCAGTGCTATGGAGACATTGGGAGCAAAGTAATTTTTAATTGCATATGCTAAAATCTGTGTAGGGGTCACTGTCGGTTTCAAGATAGGAGCCAATATGGTGAGCTCTTCACACAGCTGTGCTCCATCCAGATCAGTATCTTCTGAGTTTTTATCAGTCAATATAGTCTGCAAATCTAAACAATACTTCACAAGTGCTTCATATGGTACGTTTTTAAGTTTCTGGATATCGTACAGAAACTGAAAGTGCCTTCTGTGCTGCTTAATTTGCTCAAATCGCTCATCAAGAGAATTAATGCAAACATCCAAAATGCTAAAAAAAAAAAACACTCAACTTAAATTTTTTTTGCAGGATCATTAATTGGATCATCTTGCGCTTCATAAGAAAACATCCTCTTTTTCTTTATTTGCCGCACTAACGCGGGAAACACAGGCTCAATCTCCATTTCTGTGGCTAGCTCTTTAGCCTCTTCCAGCAAATCTTCAAATCCTTTATCTGAACGATAATCCTTCAAAAAAGTTGTTGTCGATTCCAACATATCAATTACATCTGGAAGGTACACACTTTTACTTTGAAGCAGCTTGCTGACAAAGTTAATCCTATTTACAATATTGTACCACATTACAATGAAACACAAAAATTTAAAGTTGTTTAGTTCTTTTGCAAGGGATTCCGCATCAGATTGTGCCATTGCTGTCTGTGAGCTATCCCTTGAAATATCAGACAAGGCATCATAGATTTCTCCAACCTGGAACCTAAATGGCCGAACAGCATCTATTCTTGAAGACCATCTAGTGTCAGACAAAGGTTTCACTGTAAGTCTCCCAATGTGCTTTTTCAAGACATTCCAACGAAGTGTGGATCCTGATAAAAAAAACATATATTTTCTGCACAACAGGAAAGAAGGTTGCTCCATCCCTGCATGACATGGCTGCATCATTCACCACAAGATTTAAAGTGCGACCGCTGCAGGGAACATAAAAGGCACGCGAGTTTAAATCAAGGATCCTCTTCTGAACACCATGGTGTTTGTTGCTCTTCATGTTGGAACCATTATCGTAGCCTTTTCCTCTCATATCACCAAGGGGAATCTTTTGTTTTTCTAATTCACTCAAAATTGCCTCGGTCAGAGCTTCTCCAGTAGAGCTTTGGATTTGTAGAAAGCCAAGAAATCTTTCTTCTATAAACACCTCTGGTTCAGCAGTAGGAGACCCCCCTTCTTTGATGAACACAAATCTAACAATTATAGTCATTTGTTCAATAAGTGAAATGTCTGGGGTGCAATCAAGTATGATATAATAATAAATGAATAATAAAATAATGGGTGAGCACTCTGGCACTTGGACTTAGTAAAATTTTATTAAATCAGTTTATTTAGTACATGTATGATTATAAAACAATTAAGATAGATAAAACATCAAAATGCTGTTGCCAAATAAAAACAATATGCTGAAATCTAACACTTTGCATGTATACAGTCCTCTCAATGTCCCAGATGTTACAGGTGTCCAGCCCAGACGCGTTTCGGGAATTAACCACTGAGGAAGGGAAGGTTAATTCCCGAAACGCGTCTGGGCTGGGCACCTGTAAAAGTACCTCCGTGACTATTAGCGTGGCCACGCTACGAACATTGCAGCTGTAAGACAGAGCGAAGACTATTGGAACAAATTTACACAGACCAAAGAGGCAGTTTCTTTGTTCCAGCCGGAAGAGCAACAGCCACGGACCAACTAAGCCCCGCTCCAACTCCCGCGATAGTTCGGGATAGCCGGCGAGAGAAGCTGGAAGCGTGACGCAGGTACTAACCCGCACCGCTCGACTGCCGTTCGGATAAGAAGGAAGGTAAGAGCTATTCCTTCCTAAAGCACTGACCCACCAACGAAGTTAAAAATATCTACAGCTATTAAGCCTGAGATTACGTCAGAGACTTACTCTTTTGAAACTCTGTGGAAGAGATACATTTATCATCTCAATTATGCTTTGGATATCTACTTGCTTGTGACGCAGGATCCATATATATGGGATAAGTTTATATCCATACTAGAGACTCGACACTTCAACTAGTAGATTCGCGTCTAATTACCACTATCTTGGTAGTCTGCATTGCTGGGACATTGAGAGGACTGTATACATGCAAAGTGTTAGATTTCAGCATATTGTTTTTATTTGGCAACAGCATTTTGATGTTTTATCTATCTTAATTGTTTTATAATCATACATGTACTAAATAAACTGATTTAATAAAATTTTACTAAGTCCAAGTGCCAGAGTGCTCACCCATTATTTTATTATTCATTTGCTATACCTGACCAGAGGGTGGGTGTCCCTCTAATCTGGGTTAGCAGCACCTGATTCCATAGTCCGCCTGAAGTGAGCCACCATATTGTTATGGTATAATAATACTTTGCTGCTTTCAGTGCTTGCAGAATTTGTTTTGTAATTTCTTTGGCTATAAGGCCAATTAGCTCATTTGAATGTCCTTCCCAAATATATGATTGAAAATTTCCTTATTTTTGATATGCTTCAGATGTTCCTGCATAACTGTATCAAATGTGGCAAGCATTTCTACAAGTTGCAGAAAATTTCCATTATTTTCACTATGTAACGTATCTTTGCTACCTCTAAAAGCGAAGCACTGGCGACCAAGATACGTTATAATGGCTACGAGCCTCTTGACAACATTTTGCCAGTGTTGTTTTTCTGCTGTCAAAAATCTCTGGGATACAGCATCAATTGTTTTTCCTGATCCAAATCTTCTAGAGATTTCATTCCAGTCTCTTACAGCAACAAGGTGAGAATTGGACCTTTCATGAATATGAAGATTTTGAGACAAGTTCCTCCAATCACTATAGCCTCCGCTGGTCAAATTTGTTATTATTTTAGTTGAAAATAGCTTACAACAAAAACAAAACACTTTGTCCAGCTTAACAGAATAAACCAGCCAGTTTCTGTAGGTTTCTTCTCCGTTTGGCAATCGTCTCTTATAATTTGCTTTAGTGAAACGTCTATTTGATGCATCTTTGGGAAAAACAAAATCAGCTTTTTGCTTTGCAAGACCTTTCCTGACAATAGCATCCCTTAAAGAGGTGGTGAGAACAGCGGGCCAATTAGCTGGTTCAGACAAATTAAGAGTCTCCATGTCACGGCCACGGTTTTGGCCGTGACTCCTTGGGAGCCGCATACTGTTGCCCGCGGTATTGGGTTGTAGTGTCAACCGCAGCTTGAGGCATAAGGTTGTTAGACTCAAGTGCGGTTGCCGTGGACAACAGCTATGTGTGCGGTTCCCTCGGAGTTGTGTGCGCGTTTGTAAGCACTTTTGTATGTCTGTGTGCACTTTGTTTATGTTTGGTGTGCACTGACATTTTCCCTGCACTGTGGCTGTCCGTGGTAACGTTTGGTGGTATGATGTACATGTGGTGGCAGTGTCCCGGCCTTCGGGCTGACTCCCAGGACACGCTTGCCACCCATGTCGTTGCCTGCGGCAACAGTCACAGTGTGTTTGTTGTTTGGACACTTCCCCTTTAAGTTATGTTTTCCCTTCTGTGGTTTTGGAAGGGTTAACTCCCTTTCAGTGTGTGTGAGTCACGGGGGTGTGTCTGATTGTTGGGTGTGGCCTCTTGGCCCTATAAAGCCTCAGTTGTAGGCAGTAGCCAGAAGGGGTGTTTCAGCCATGCTGGCTGTAGACATCCTCCTGGTTACTTACCAACTGCCAGTGGGGGCCAACCTTCTGGTCATAAGCTAAATATATGTCCTTTGGTGTCTGGAAGATGTGTTTGGTTTTATGTTTCTTTATTGCACCTGTGGTCCTGGGTTCCCGTGTGTTGTGTGTTTGTGTGCTGAGTCCTGCTGTCTGTGGGCAGTACATCCACATGGGTTCCAGGCTTGGTTGTCTGTGGTAGGTCTCTGCTATGTTTGTGACAAGTACCTGCCATTGCCATAGGTTGCATTTGTTTCCCCTTGCTTGCAGCTTGGCCAGTGAGACTCCTGTTCCTCCGGATCCAGAAGAAACAGGATGTCTTACTCTGACTCCTAGCCTAGGGACCGGCGGAGGGCGAGTAGGGATCCGAGGTTCCTGCGCATGGGTCCTCCTACCTTCAAGGTCGGCCCATGCAGGTAGGAGTTAGGGTCAGGTTAGGGACGCTGTAGGAGGTGACCTGCTCCCTAATCCTGTTTGTCCTGGTCAAGCAGCGACCATCATCCTTCGGCACACGGTTGAGGGTTTCCCCCATCCTCAGCCGTGACACTCCAAAGTAGAACACTGTTCCTCTTGCATCCTTTCTACATCACTTGATCCCTCTGTATCAGTAGTCTTTTCAAGGTGAGGAGATGGTACATATGATGACGTAGAAGGTTGATCATCACCTACTTCTTCTTGTCTTTCCTCCGCGCTTGCATCATCCACATTAGCAGCCTCTTGAGCTATGGACGGGCTGTGGTCTGCTGTTAAAGATTCCTCATCCATAGCTATGTGAACTGGATCTTCTTCCACATTTGAAACTGGTTCTGATGCAGGAGCATCTTCCTTTCTGGTTTTGTGAGAGGTCAGGTACTTCTTTAAATCTCCAGACATCTGCTTCCCAGCTTTTTCTTTTCTTCTCGCCTTTTTCTGAAACCTGCTCCTGATAATTTCTTTTCTTAAATAGTTTTGGCATTTTGATCGTAGTTTTTCAGCTATGTGAATAATAAAATATTTGTTGAATTTTTATAAACAGGCTTCTTACTAACACCCGCTGTGTAGTGTGTTGAAGAAAATTATATTTACTATAATAATCAAATACACCAATTGCCAAGTAAGGGGAAAGCGCTAAAGAAGTTTTGACCATGTGAAACTACAGCTCCCAGTAGTATATAAGCTCTGGTAAGGGTATGCTGGGATTTGTAGTTTTACTAATCATAACTACAGAAGTGTGACTACAACACTGCATAGTCAGGCAGAATCCAAATTGATATCATCAAATTACCAGTCACATCTTCTCTGTAGTCTTTATTGTTCTTCTTCATCTGGTCCAGACCACCATGTCTTATTCCAGCTTCACACTGTACCCTCTGAATATAATAATTCCACATACTGCACCTTTTAGAATGCAATACCGGGGGGGATGTGGAGCTAGCCGCGAGCCGAGATGGACGTCTGATCTCAGAGCTCCTCACAAACGCTGCTGCAGCTTCGGTATAGCGGGTGATACATCCCCCTAAGATGGTGAAAACTAATAAAGAAAGGAGCGACACAGCACAGGGATCTCAAAAATCGTGCCATACGCAATCAGAGATGGATCGATTTCTTAAAAAACTGAGTTATTCGCCGGCACACAGATCAAAGATGGCGCCGGAGGGTGCCAGAGCTGCCGCGCTGCCAGAAGACTCAGATGGAGAGAGCTCCTGCGCCATGTCTGAAGGAACAGAACCTGCGGACTTACTTCTGTCCAGGGCCTTCTTTAAGAAGACACTCTACAAAGCGCTGCAGCCCCTGCACAAGGACATATCCGACATAAAGACGGAGGTAAAACAGATTGGGGGCCGCGTTGTGGCGCTGGAGGAGACGCAAGCGGCTATAACTAGCCACGGGGAGGCCGTGAGAAAGGTCCTGCAGGACCATAATGCGTATCTTACTTCAACACTTCTCCACCTGGAATACCAGGAAAACAGGAGTAGGCGGAAGAATGTCCGCATAAGAGGGGTCCCAGAAGATGTTCCTCCTGGAGAAATAGCAACCGCGGTAACCGCCATATTTGCCTCACTAATAGGGGAAGAAAAGGCCGCGCAGATAGTGATTGAGAGGGCCCACAGAGCCCTAAGGCCTAAGCCACTTGAGAACGGCCCCCCCTAGAAATATTATATGTGGCCTGTTGAATTTCCTAGACACTGCCTCCATTTTAAGAGCCGCAAGAGATGCCAAGAACATTTCTTATAACGGGGCCCGTATTCAATTCTTTCAGGACCTAGCGTCTAGCACTCTGGCAAAACGCAGAGCACTGAAGCCAATTACAGATGCTCTTAGATTCATAAGCTGCCAGTAAGATGGTTATTTCCATTTGGGCCTTGCAACCTCTAAAGCAGGTCAGCAGATCATCATCAGAACACCGCAGGATTTAGCAGCTGCCTGGGATAAACTTGGTATTGCCCCTGTTGAGGTACAGCCATGAATGCCGGTGCCAAAGGACATGGGTATACCTGACCTGCCCGAGATTCCAACGTGGCAGGTAGTCAAGAAGCCAAAATCGCCAAAGAATAGGAAGATCAACTGAAAAAAAGCTGAGAACTGTCTTTTATATGTCTACTTATCTTCCTCATTAGTTCTTTACATTCGCCCTTGTATACCATCATTGAGGGCGTCTGTAAGTTGGAAGTCGTCAGATATCCGCGTTATTATCATCCGAGGTTATATGTTTATGTTGTTATGTTAACACTAACCAATCTCTGCATAGTGGAGAAGCTTCTTAAAACATATAGTTTTAGTTTTTCATGTCACTTCTGACCGAAGAAGTCTAGAGCAGTTGATATTGCTTTCTCACCACCTTAGGTTCATATTTATTTTAATTTAACTCACTATATGTTTTCACCCATTGCACAATACGGTGTAAACCATACTGTTTATGAAAAGGCAGCAAGTCTTGATGTCAAAGGCTTCCCTCCCTTCCAAGCAGAGGTGGGGTGTTGCACTGGGCCTGGCCCGCCCTCCCTACCCACGAGGTGGGGATGGCGTGGTTGGTCTGGGTGGAACGCTACCACCTCCATTATTGATTGTATCAATAACCGTTAACAATTTCTGGTTCATTATTATTGTTCACTGTAAAAATTGGTTCTCCCCAGTTCCTTATCTTTGCAAGGCTCTTGAAGGTTCAAAACTCTTATTTCCACACATAGGTTATGGCTAATCTAAACATATTGTCACATAATGTGAATGGTCTTAATATCCCTCAAAAGAGACGACAGATCTTTAATCTGTTACTTAAACAGAAAGCTGACATTGTCCTATGGCAGGAGACCCACTTCCGTCATGGTCACATTCCCTCACTGCCCACATCAAAGTATTCACAGTGGTTCCATGCAACGCACTCATCTGCCTCCAGAGGTGTATCTATTGCTATCAGCTCTTCTATCCCATTTAGACTGGTTAAATCCTTTATTGACCCAGAAGGGCGTTTACTTATCATTCAAGGCACCATTTTTAACCACAAAATCACCATAGCCAACATGTATGCCCCAAATGCGGGTCAGATCCCCTGGCTGACTAAGGCTCTTAAGAAAATTAAGGAATTCTCGGAGGGTATGCTAGTAGTGGGGGGAGACCTTAATGTTTCACTTGACATTACTACACCAAGATCTCATAACATCACTAAAAAAGAAATGGGGAAATTAATGATGGCATTGGCAGAAGTGCGTCTGGTAGATGTATGGAGGACCATTCATCCATCAGAAACAGATTTCACATACTTTTCCCATGTTCATAACTCATATAGTCGGATAGACTATCTTTTCTTGCCAGATACATATATTACAATTGTGAAAGGAGTGGAGATAGGGAACCTAGTGATTTCAGATCATGCACCTGTTACAATGTCGCTTTCTCTCCAATGTCTCCCACATAGAGCTTGGTCGTGGAGGTTAAATACCACACTTTTAGAGACACAATCTTATGTGGACAAACTGGCAGACAAATTGGACAACTATTTTAAAACCAATGCCACACCAGAGACCTCCACTCCAATGCTATGGGAAGCCCATAAGGCCTACATAAGGGGAGAGTTGATAGCACTAGGCTCACATGTTAAAAAGAAATCCACAAAGCAATTGATGTCCCTACTCTCACAGATTCAAACACAAGAGAAATTGCATAAACTAACACATTCTGAAACTCACAAAGATGCCTTAATTACGCTTAGGCGTAAAGTTAAGGACCTTCTTAATATCAAGGGGGCCAGGTCCCTACTGTGTCTGAAAAGTAGAATATATGAGCATGGGGATAAGGGGAATAAAATGATATCCTACTTAATTAAAAAAAGAAGGGAAAAAACCTTTGTCTCTTCGATAAAGTCTGGCCCTACCCTAAGAGTAACTTCAACCCCTCTCATAGCTAAAGCCTTCCAGTCATTCTACTCACAACTCTACAATCTCCCAGTCCCAAATGTGGATTCAGAATCAGGTGAAAAAACAAATGTCTCCCTAATTGAAGAGTTTCTAGCTTCAATTAAAGCTCCCTCGCTATCAGAAGAGGAGAGTGAACGTATTCTTAGACCCTTCTCCATAACAGAAGTAGAGAAAGTCCTTAATTCTATCCCCATAGGGAAGAGCCCGGGCCCAGATGGGTTTCCTATTATTTATTTTAAAAAATTTCAAAAGATTCTGCTTCCTCACTTTCCAGATCTCTGCAACTCGCTGCTGAGAGGGATGCCTTTGGCTCCCCAGGCCTTGAGGGCACATATCACCATCCTACATAAAGAAGGGAAAGATACAGAGGACTGCGGGAGCTACAGACCTATATCTCTTCTCAACTGTGACTTGAAATGGTGGTCCAAACTGCCTGCGTATAGGATCTCCCCCATGCTGAACAGACTCATAGACCCTGAACAGGTAGGGTTTGTCCCTGGAAGAGAGGAGAAACACAATATTTGGAGACTGATTCACTTGATCCATAATGCCCGTGTCACGAACACGCCTTTGCTGCTACTGGGAACTGATGCTGAGAAGGCATTCGACAGGGTAAGCTGGGACTTCATGAGAGCCACTTTATTGAAATTTGGTTTCCCTCCTATATTTGTCTCGGCCATTTTCTCATTATATTTCGTGTCCTATGGCTCAGGTTTTGGTTAACGGTGCCCTGTCAGATGCCTTCCCCATCAGGAATGGGACTAGGCAAGGCTGCCCTCTCTCACCCACCCTTTTTATGTTTGGAGATGTTCCTTCTAAGAATTAGACAATCAGACAAAATTCAAGGTGTTTCTCTAGGTCAATACCATCATAGGACTGCAGCCTTTGCAGATGACCTGTTAATCATAATCTCTAATCCTGAAGAGGCCCTTCCCACCGTTATGTCTTTATTTGATCAATATAGCGTAGTCTCCAATTTTAAGATTAATTTCTCCAAATCGGAAGCACTACAGGTTAACATCCCAAATAACATCCTGGACTCACTCAAACGCTCATCACTGTTTAAATGGCCAACAACAGCAATCAAGTTTCTGGGGGTCAATGTCCCGACAGACTTGAATTCACTGTTCAGAATTAACTACACTCCGTTACTCGCTAAGACCAGATCCTTTGTTTCCTCATTAAAGGTGCCATATATGTCCTGGTTAGGTAGGAAAAATCTGTTGGCTACGTATGTCTTGCCCCAACTTTTGTATTTATTTCAAGCCCTCCCGATACATATACCTGCATCTTTTCTAACGCAAATTAGGAGAATTTTTACATCATTTCTGTTGAAAACCAAAAGACCCAGGTTGGCCTATTCACTTCTTACCCAGAGGAAGCTCAAAGGAGGTATATCGTTGCCTGACATGGCTATGTACAATAGAGCCATTCACTTGGCTAGATGGGCGCTCTTAGCGAATGAAAATATACAAGCACCCTTCCTTGATATAGAGAGGACTCTCTTAGGTATACATAGACATGCTCTAATGTGGCTACCAGAAGCTCCGCTCTCTCTCTGCCAGGAAATGTGCACCCTGACAAAAAGTATGCTGGTGAATTATCGTAACTCTACAGTAGCTTCACTAAGGGGAAGAAAAGTCTCAAGAATAACTCCACTAAATGTCCTACCTTACCTATTTGATAAGATGGGAGGGGGAGACAAAAGTTGGTGGCACTCATGGGGGAATGATAGGATAGGGGATGTAACAGAAACCATCCGCTTCTTATCATTAGAAGTAGCTCCTGATAAATTAGGCAGAGTACCTCCTACCCTAATACAAAGCTGGGATTTCAAAAACACGTGCAAGAAATATGATAAAAAGAGTCAGATCACACGTTTTTGGAGCCCACCTGGCTTGAAAACTTTACTGTTCTCCCTTCAACTTTAAAGAAGTCACATATAACAACTTACTGACCGAACTTACTATACACAAACCATACTATATACATCAGTGGGAGAAAGACCTGGGAAGGAGCCTCTCAGACACTGAATCTGTATATGTTCTCTCCCATGCACAGGGATTCTCCTCTTGTGTCCGCTATCAAGAGAACTCCTATAAAACCATTACTAGATGGTACAAAACCCCTGAGTACTTATGTTCCATAGGACTTTCCCCCACTGATCAGTGTTGGAGATGCCAATCAGATGTAGGATCTATGATTCACATTTGATGGTCTTGTCCCTTAGTTAAACAGTTTTGGAAGGATGTCGAAAAGACTATTAACTCCATTTGTTCAACATGTATAACCCTCTCTCCCGAGCTTGTGCTGCTGTGGATCCCTACTTCCAACTTCAGGCCATCAAAAGCAGATCTCCCTACTCATATGATTGCTACAGCTAAACTGCTCATTCCAACAAAATGGAGGGACCCTTCCCCGCCAGATTTGAAAATGTGGTTCAACAAAATGCACCAGCTTCACAGAATGGAGGAGATGGTGGAATGGATACATGGTAGTAAGCTCAGATATTTGGAGACTTGGTTTCCTTGGAAAAGGTCTCAGGCGGTCAGAGATTCTGAAGTTCTAGACTCAGTGGGTACCTGAATGGTTTTGACATGTGACCCTCAATAGACGTCACTGACTCACTTGCAAATGTAAGCCCTACATGGAGTGGGATACGGTATATCTCCACACCAGTCCTGGACTAGGTCTGAGGGATCTTGACGCAACCATGACTTATGGGAAAACTTAGTACATTATTTGTTGACAATATCATATGTACCTCTGTACATTATTTTTAACATTACCTATACAAGGGTATTAATCAGATGCTGTTAGAGAGCCTATTGGTTTATATATCTCTTTATTATTTCGTCCCATCTTTTTAGTATTACTTTACATTCTCCCCTCCCTTCTTTCCCTCACTTGTTGTTAAATATTTGTAATGACTGTGTATTTTGACAAAGAATTTATATTCATATGCACATTGTAATTTGCAACAATGTACATACACCTTATGTTTACAGCATTGGAAATGATGCATTTTTTTTTGTACTTGTAAGCTTTGAAACAATAAAAAGAGATTTACAAAAAAAAAAAGAATGCAATACCGGCACATACTATAGCCCCTAAAACCCTGCCAACCCAGATATTCCTTATGATAGACACCATACTAAAATTCTAAACATAATGTGCCCCACAAATAAACTAATTATATAGCAAAAGAGGTCAGAAACAGCATGTTGTAGCACAAAACAGCCGTTGTCTTGTATTGCCCCCGTGTAGTTTGTAATGACACCCCACAGTATGTAACCTTTGCATAATAAAGAAGAAAGAAAATATTTTGCAATATATGGTGAGTGCCACAGCTTTATATTGAATAAATTATACACTGTGCTCCCATATTCAAAATATTTACTGTTCTCCCATATGTTATATACTGTGCCCCGTATATTATATCCTGTGTCACCATATATCATATACTGTGCAACTGTGACTGCCACATCAGACACCATTAGATGTACCTATGATAAAAATTACAGACCTACACATGCTTTGTATGTAGGAACACCTGCAAAATGAGCAGTATATGAAATACTTCTTCTCCCCACTGTATAGGACAGTAGTATATTGCTACAGTTACATCTACGACGGTGGTATATTGCTACGCCTACAGGTACATACATTCACGACAGTGATATATTGCTATGCCTACAGGTACATCTACGATGGTGGTATATTGCTACAGGTACATCAACGACGATTGTATATTGCTACAGGTACATCTGCGACGGTAGTATATTGCTACAAGTACATATAGGACGGTAGTCTGTTTCTACAGGTACCTATATAAGGCTAAAATACTATATATTGCTATGGGCACCTCTAGGATGGTACTACTGTTATGAGCCATAACAATATACATAACATGCTACCATCCTAGAGGTGCCCATACTGTATATCAATATACAGTACTGAATAGTAGCGTGTACTGTACTGTCTATTGCTATGGACACATCTTACTGCAGGCCACAACAAATGCCAGGCACACGGTCGCCATGCCGACCAAACATTTGGTACTGGTGACTGCGATCTCTTCAGCCTGTTTTTAAAGTGAACCTCTAAGGTCCCCTACGTGCTATCGGCCATTTCCAGTACATTTTAGATCATTTGTGTGCTGTGCCCATAAGCTTCTCTGGATGTCGTAAGTTGTTAAAAACAACTTTAATAGCTAGTGCTCACCGCAAGGTAAGTGGTCCCTTAAAATTGTGGACAATATCCAGCTCACCTGCTGCCCCTATCCCTTGGATTGACTTCTCTGATGCACGGAAACCTTGGTAAGACCGTGAACTTGTAGGAATAAAAAGATGAATCCAGCATCAAAGTTGAAAATGTTGTGGGTTCCTTTATTCAATTTACCCTCAACATAGAGTCTCGTCTCAGGTGTGTGTGGGGGGAACAGCTATATTTACTTATTGCCCTTTCACACTTGCGTTGTCCGGATCCAGCGTGTACTCCATTTGCCGGAATTACACGCCGGATCCGGAAAAGCGCAAGTGAACTGAAAGCATTTGAAGACGGATCCGTCCAGGGTGGGTAGAAGACGGGAGACCTCAACCAAGCTGCAGCGGTTCGTGGGGTCGGCAGTGATTACGGAGTCAAGTGGAGTGCTTGGAGTACTCAGGAAGCACTAGGAGCCTCCATCAACGGAGGTACCCAGTCGGGGTGCCAGGAGATCCGTTACAGACAGCATCACCTCAGTGTTCCAAGTGATTGTCTACGCATTTCGAACAAACGTGTTCTTAATCATGATTAAGAACACGTTTGTTCGAAACGTGTAGACGATCACTTGGAACACTGAGGTGATGCTGTCACTGTATGGATCTGTACTATTGAATAAGGGAACCCAAAAAAATTTCAACTTCGATGCTGGATTCATCTTTTTATTCCTATAAGTGGTCACTTAGGTGGGGTCGCTGTGCATGTAGTCACGCTGCCTCCGTTCTTCTCCCAGATTATCCATCTTGATTGGCACTCTGAGTGTCGGGAACTTCATGCAAAGCCCAACACTCAGAGTGTCAATTAAGCATGAGAGGCTGGGAGGAGTACCTAGACAGCGTGACTACATGCACTGCGGTCCCACCTAAGGGACTACTTACCTTGCGGTGAGCAGCGGGTCTTATAGGGCTTCTGTCACCCCACTAAACAAATTTTAATTTTTTCGTGTACTTATAATCCCTATCCTGCGATATTGCTATACATTATGTTATTAATAATTTTCGTTCAGTAGATTTGGCAAAAAACTGATTCGGCGCAGGCGCTCTGAGATAAGGAGGCTCGCCTCCTCAGCACTCCCTCAGTGCGCCTGCGTCGATGACGTCTTCTCTTTCGGTGACGATTTTTGAAATGCTGACAGGGCCAGCCGGAGGAGGAGATCGGCTGGCCCTGTCAATCAACAAGAGGAGGGGGTGGTTTTCTGCGGCTGCTACCAGCAAGTAGACGCCCTACTTGCTGGTAGACAGGTAATTAGCATATCATAAAAGTTTTTTGCCAAATCTACTGAACGAAAATTATTAATAACATAATGTATAGAGATATCGCAGGATAGGGATTAAAAGTACACAAAAAAAAAATAGTTTAGTGGGGTGACAGAAGCCCTTTAAAGTTGTTTTTAACAACTTTCAGCATCTGAAACAGATTAATGGCACATTGTCCAAACTGTGTCCTTGTCACAGGGTAATGTGGATAACAGGTACACCAGATTCTCCCGGGGGGGGGGGACAGGCTGGACAGTGACTCACCATGCACCACGATGCAGCCACTGACCCACACGCGCTTCACTGTTGCTCCTCAGTCTGCAGTGCAGTCCACAGCCGAGCGCCTGAAAGGTAAATATTGAGATTTCAATATATAATTGCGATATAATAGTGAAATTCCCCAATTTCATGTACACACCCACCTCTTCACATCACTTTTCATATCAATCCCTCAATGTCACATTTCTCCCCCTCCAAACCATGTCACATCACCCTCTCCTTTTTAGTTTACATCACCCGTCCCCCTTCATGTCACATCTTGATCACATCATTACCCCTCCCGCCCTGGCCCCATCCATGATCACATCATTACCCCCTATTGTGTCACATTTCTCCTCCCCCCATGGCACATCACCCCCCCTCCCCCGCCCCAAACGGCCCTGGCCCCATCCATGATCACATCATGACCCCCCCGCCCGGACGGCCCTGGCCCCATCCATGATCACATCATTACCCCCCCCGCCCGATTTCCCTGCCCCATCCATGATCACATCATTACCCACCCGCCTGGACGCTCTGGCCCCATCCATGATCACATCATTACACCCCCCTGCTCGGATGGCCCTGGCCCCATCCATGATCACATCATTACCCACCCCGCCCGGATGGCCCTGGCCCCCATCCATGATCACATCATACCCCCTATTGACAATAGGGGGTAATGATGTGATCATGGATGGGGCCAGGACCATCCGGGCGGGGGGACGGGGGACGAAATGTGACACACAATAGGCTATTATGTCACATTTCTCCCCCCCCCCACCTGGACGGCTCTTGCCCCATCTATGATAACATCATTACCCCCCCCGCCCGGATGACCCTGGCCCTATCCATGATCACATCATTACCCACCCCGCCCGGATGGCCCTGGCCCCATTGATGATTACATCATTACCCCCTATTGACAATAGGGGGTAATGATGTGATCATGGATGGGGCCAGGACCATCCGGCGGGGAAGGGGGGAAAAAATTTGACACACAATAGGCTATTGTGTCACATTCTCCCCCCCCCCCCGCCTGGACGGCTCTGGCCCCATCCATGATCACATCATTACCCCCCCCCCCCGCCCCGCCCGGATGGCCCTGGCCCCATCCATGATCACATCATTACCCACCCCGCCCGGATGGCCCTGGCCCCGGCCCCATCCATGATCACATCATTACCCCCTATTGTGTCACATTTTACACCCCCCCCCCATGGCACATCATTCCCCCCCCCCCCGGCCGACCCTTCCTGGCAGCCTGGCCCCATTCCCATGTCACATACCATGACATACTCAGAGTACAGACATTTACATTGTCCCCCCCAGCCCTCCCTCCAGGCGCCAGAGCAGAGGCTCTCAGGATTAGCACAGCATCAATGATGTGTTTAAATTTTTTTATGGGGGAGGGGTGATGCCGTGCTAATCCTGAGCGCCTCTGCTCTGGCGCTAGTTTGTGTGACCGTGACACTGACATGATGGAGCCTGGAGGCCTGAGCGCCTCTGCTCTGGCGCTAGTCAGTGTGTGCGCTAGCTAGCCTAGCGCTTTGCGCTCATGGCCCTGGCGCTCATCTCATCATTTTGAATAAATTTTAAATCAAATGATCATATTAATTATTATAAAATAACATTAAAAATTCAATTGGAACTTACCCTAACAAGTCCTGACCCCTGTCCAGTCCTGAAAGTCTGCCGAGTGCAGTCTCCTGTGCTGCTGCTGGCTGCCGCCTGCCAGAGTCAGAGTGCCAGTGTGCGTCTGTTCTGTCCGAAGGTCTGACTCTGCTGAATATATAGACTGACTGAAGAATGAATCATGATCTGATCTAATCTGAATCTGATGATAATTCTGATTCTGATTCAATTCCTTGGCGGGCGCGGGCCGCGGCTGCCGTATGACTCTGCTGAATATATTATGTCTGAGTGACTGAATGAATTCTGATCTAATTTGGATCAGAATTCATTCAGTCACTCCTCTAATCAGATTAATCTGATAATTCTGATTCAATTTCTTGGCGGGCGCAGGCCGCGGCTGCCTGTGTCTACTCACGCCAATGCCCACGCCCCCGCCCCCCCTGTGCAGGTGATTTGTCACTTGTGGCAGCCAGAGCGGCGCGCTGAGCCAATGAATGAATCTATCCATCATCTATGATCATCTATCTCTGCCTAGCTATGTAACTGTTGCCCTGACTACGACGGCCGGACAGCCCGGCACACAGACACAGCACAGCCGCACACCGCAAGATGGGGAGGGGGGCGGGGGGGTGGGTAGTATTATCTGTTGCCCTGACTCCTGAGTCCCTGACTAGACTAGACGAGCGCCGCGGCCGCCGGCCGGCACACGCAGGGCGGGCGCGGCGGGTTCAAGTAAGTCAAGTGCAAAAAAAATAACCATTCATTCATTTTTCCGCCCTGCACAGGGCGCGCCCTAAGGCAGCCGCTTGGTCTGCCTTATGGTAGCGCCGGCCCTGCATGTTGGCACTGACATTTCATAAGGAATTATGAATCGTCCATCCATCCCAAGCATAGTTCGATTATCTTTTTGCAATCCTGGGGCAAAGACAAACATCCACATGATCCTGGATTGATGCTAGGATGCCCGGGAGGGGAGATATACATAACTCCCCACAGAAACCCCATAGTGGCACTATGTTTGGATTCTAGTTGTAGCCGGAACCCAGGCGGATCAATTGGGCCCGGAACCACCTCCCTGCGACATTCTGGTCTGAAGCTATAAGCCATAATCGGTTTTGTGGCTCATTTGATGCCAGTCCCAGAACAGGAGGAGGGGACCCCTCCCGGAGGCAGGGAGGGGAGGGGCCGGCTATAGTTTAAAAGGCTTGTGGCAGCAAGCGGGTGGGTCTTTTTCTGAAAGGGGGTCATATCGTGCCATGTGTTTGGAGAGACCTGGAAACGGCTGACATCACTGCCCCACGTGACCGCAGCCAAGGACTATTACACCATCCTAACCCTAAGGAACATTCATCTACCCCGTAACTGACTTGTACTCTGTGTAATCCTGTGTGTCCCATATTACCTGTATTTGTAACCTCGGACCACTGTATATATTCTGTGTGTATAGTGTTATATCTAGTGTGCCCTTAAGGCGATTAAATATATAATTTAATCTTGTGCTGTCTTGTATCTCAATCACGAATCCCCACATCCGTGTTTTGGCCTAGTTATAAGCTACAGCGGGTTGGTTTCTCACCCTATATAAACCCGTTAGTGGACCGGGCTTATATCAAATGAGAAGCTGGTGGCAAATTACCCTGGCTGAGAAAGCACTGTTTTCACTGCGGCAGTGAAAAGTCTCTCTCAGCTTGTTGCCTCTCTGTGCCCACGTGGACAGGAGGTGTCTGTGTAAACTGTACCAAGCTGACCTTACATGCTCTTCCAGGAGGGCGTAACGTCATGTCTTGGTAACCAGGGACCATACCGCATCTCATGAGCTCGACGTAGTTGACGTCAAGCGGGCACGAGGGGTGGTATCCCTCACAGAGCCTCTCTAAAAAAAATTATGCACATGTCCAACTGTTCAATGTGTCGGTCCTTTTTGCACAACTTACTGTTCTCTAACAAGGAGCTTTATAGCAAAATTCACAACGTTGTTTGATCCATGAATCGCCCAATAAATTTCCTGCTTCAATTAGAATTGGTATTTAAACTGTCCTCCTCATCATGCTGTTCACATTTTGACATCATGAGACATCTAACAATTGATCAACAATACCTCGCCATTGCCAGGCTTCAAGCAGGATGTTCTCAGATGGAAATGGCCACTGAGCATAGAGTGTCATCAGCAGGTTGCAACAGATATACAGGGAGACTGGAAGCATCGCAACAAGGCATAGAAGTGGACGTCCTTTGGCCACATCCCACACAGATGACTGCTTTATTGTGCCCTGCAGATCCAGATTATGAATGCCACACAACCCCATGCACATTTAAAGGGAGGTCAAAAGGCACCCAGATGTCCCTTCAGACCATTTGAAACCATTTACATTAGCATGGTCTGTGTGCTAGACGACCTGGAAGGGTACATGACCACAGGTGTCATCATCTTGCATGGGCCAGTAAGCATCTACGCTAGACGAGGGACTATTGGGCCTCAGTGCTATTCACTGATAAAAGTCGATTTAAGCTGAGCAGAAATGATGGCCGCCAATGATGTTGTGAGAGTGCTATGCATCAGCCACTATTGTCACCATACAATCCTTTGGTAGTGGTGGTGTTACAGTGTGGGCAGGTGTGTCTAATTAATACAGAACTGTCTTACACTTTGTGAATGGTACAGTGACAAGCCCATACTACTTGAATAGCATCATTAATCCAGTCATTGTGCCTCTGAATGAACAACACAGGCCTAATTTAATCTACATTGACAACAATGTGCACGCTCATCGAGGTCGCATTATTAGGGAATGGCTGCTGGAGACCAGGGTACCTCAAATGGCGTGGCCTGCACTTTCTTCAGACCTAAATTTCTTTGAAAACCTATGGGATCAGCTTAGTTGCCTTGTAGAGGCTTGTAACTCTGTACCCCAGAACCTCAATGACCTGAAGGCTGCCCTTCAAGAAGAGTGGGATGCCATGCTTCAGTAGATAATAAATCAACTTGTGACGGCATGAGATGTTGTTGTCAAGCTGTAATTGATGCTCAAGGCCACATGACAAGTTTTAAGACATTGATATTTTGTGGGGTATACCCACCACTGTTGTTGACTTTTGTTTCAATAATAGTATTGAATAGTAGTGTGTATGTGTCAGAGAGCAAGTATGTTTTATTATTGAAAAGGGGGTTGAAGACATGAACAAAAATCAATATCAGTCCTCCCCTGGGGTCATATGAAGGTTCAAAAGGATAGTGGGAATATCCCATATCCTATTTCAGAGGTAGAATGACCATCACCCTACAGGGAAATTTCCTTGTGGTTGCTAGTTGGGTACATAATCTGATGCTCTCTGCATTAATTAAAGCTAGGAGTATCTAGTACTTATGCACCTGGCTGGCAGAAGAAAGCATCCTCCTGCATTCAAGTGCAATGCTGTCCTCAGGACAGGGGTAGAGGTGAATGGCAGTATTTTATAAGGCACTGTGTGTTTGGTTCTGTTATAGTATTGCTTGCCCTTCCTATTTTTTGGCCTTTCTTATGTATATTGGCCTTACCTTCTATCAATTTGGACCCACTTACAACATGGGCCACTTTTATTTTTCCAGGGCCACTTTAACTTCCCAATCCACCCCTGCTTACTTCTCTTTCTCTACACAATGCTAGCACGTGCACCACTGGCCTCCTTTCTCTTCACATTACCTGAAGTTAAAGCTTCTTATGTATACAGCTCCCTTTTCAATCTTAGATTCTTACAACAAACACAAGATCAAGGCACAAAATCATTGCCACATAATATCCTGAGCTATAGCCTTTATCAGTAGAACCCTTTGCAGTCACATAGCAATTTGAGCTATGATATGCTTAGGCTAAACAGTATTGTCTGTTTCGCAAATCCTGAGCACAAGTTGGAATAAACTATTAGGGGGTTAATGTAGAATTGTCAATTTTATCAGATTATAATGTTTAAAAAAACATATATATTTTAGTATAAAGTCTTATTAAAATATTAATTAGAGATAAAGCATTAGTTACAAAACATTAAATTTATTTAACTATTTAAATTTTCAATCCAATAAATTTGCGATGCCGCCACTGTATTCTATTCTTTGAAACGACAAAAAAAAAAAAAACAAGTCCTAGGATACCTCTCAACCTGGAGAATCTCAATCTTGCCACTAATCAGGATTATTATATTACTAAATTACTGAGTAGTGCTATGCTTAGTAAGATTTACTTTCCTTTATTGGCTAATTGAACGTTTTGAGATATCTCTTTCTAAACGACATGCACAATCAATGTTAAACTGTCATCTCATTGTCTCTATAGTATGCGAACGTTTGATTAGTTAATGTAGCACTTACAGTAATTGGAGGTATAAAAGAAGTGTCAGGTGTTCATAAAGGTTTAACAAATGCCTTGAACTTTGAAACCTTTCAGAATCACTAATATAACTGAAACTTGCAGTGAACATATTTAAACTATTTGGTTACAATGACAATGAAAATCTTGACCAACTTAAATGTAAAATGAAAAGTTTAGGAAATACCATTCAGTATGAGCTGCTAATATGGATGACTGTATAATAACTGATATAATAACCACCATAAATATTGCAAATGAAAAAAACAAAAAACACTTTGAGAATGTCATTTTTTTTATCAAAGAAAATAATTCTACAGCTTACAGTACAATAGACCACATACAGTGTCAAAAACAATGGTTCAAAATTATAGCCTTAATATTCATAACTAGAGTTGAGCAGACACCTGGATGTTCGGGTTCGGCCGAACTTCATGAAAAAGTTCGAGTTCGGGACCCGAACTTGACCCGAACCCCATTGAAGTCAATCCGGACCCGAACTTTTGAGCACTAAAATGGCTGTAAAAATGTCATGGAAAAGGCTAGAGGGCTGCAAATGGCATCAAAATGTGGTTAAGAGCATGGCAAGTGCTCTGCAAACAAATGTGGATAGGGAAATGACTTTAAATAACTAGTAATGAGCAGGAGGTGCCATATTCGATTTTGCGATATTTCGCGAATATTAAATAGAATATTCGTCATTATTCTATTTATCTCGAATAATATGCGATTAAATTTTTTGCGTATTGCGATTTTCTTTAAACTGTATAAGGCAACTCATATTGGTTGGCTAATATATGTATTTTACGAATATTAGCTATATTACTATAATATAGCGAATATTTACGTATATTCTACAATACGAAGTTATAGTAATATAGCGAATATTTGGATAATACACATAATTTAGCTATAGTGCTATAATCATTTTTTTTTTATAGTCAAATTTTTTTGTCTCTTCTGAACTTCATTTTTGGAAAAAATTTACACTATAAAAAAAAATACTATAGCACTATATTAGCTAAATTGAAGTCTATATGTGTATTTTACGAATATTCGCTATATTGCTATAACTTCAATTTTTAGAATAAGTTATAGCAATATATTCGTTATTTAGAATATTCATATATATTTTTTTCAATCTGTACTGTTATTCCACTTTGGCATACTGCTCCCAGACAAGCGTCCCCGTCACCATGGGAACGCCTGTGGGTTAGAATATACCATCGGATCTGAGTTTTCACGATCTCAGGGAAAACTCAGATCCGATGGTATATTCTAACCCACAGACGTTCCCATGGTGACGGGAATGCTTGTCGGGGAGGTGTATGCCGAAGTTTATTAAATAACAAATATATTCGCTATACTGCTATATATTAGTTTTTTTTAAATAGTGGATATTCCAATAAAAAGAATATATGGCAATATTCAGCCGATCTCCAATAGTTTTCTAAAAGAAAATTTGGCTAGACGGGCTTAGACGATTACCTTGGTCAGGCAGGCCAAGCCAAGCAGGAAGAAGCACCAGTACGGCTACGGCCGGGTGGAATAATAAAAATCTTGATTTTGATTATTTTTTATTTTTTATTTTTTTGAATATTCGATTAAATATTTTTTTTATTCGCTATCGCTGTCCCTAATTTAAATAAAGCGGGTAACGTAAACGTGTGTGAAAAAGCGTATGACGTAATTTACAGTATTAGAACCGCCCAGTGACTGTGACCAGTGTGAACTACCCTTCATAAAGCATTCATTACTAGTTGAACTTTACAAGTGAATGTCTACAATGGCTACTGGAAGTACGTCAAAGTTCAGGCACATATTTGAGAAATGAGGTATGTCACCCGTGGGTGATATGGGACAGATAGCGCTGGAGTACACAGTCAAGACAGCTAATCCTGAAGATGGTAATATCAGTCAGTGCTGGCCTGAGTAACTAAACGGCTGGCTCTGAAAATGAGTGCTGTGAGGGTTTAGTTTATATATTTGTTGGCATTTAGGCAAGAAGCAAACTGGTATAAGTAGTAATATTGCTGTAACTACCTTATTGTTCATCCAAAATAGTCCTTCAGTTAGTGGTCCGATGTGGCAATCACTATGGGTTGGTTGCCGTAGAGTTCTTCTAGTGATGCTGTTCTTTTGAGTCGCTGACTGACAACCCTGACGAAGGAGCCCGATAGGCTCCGAAACGCGTAGGTAGTTTTTGTCCTACGGAGGCTCCTGTACTCTGAACGGTGACGTCACCGCAAGCGGTTTCCCGGGCAACAGATCAGCATGCTCCCTCGCGTTGCGCGTGCTTCCGGCCGGGGCCGCGCTGCTGGTAGGTGAGCCAGGAGAACAGCATCACTAGAAGAACTCTACGGCAACCAACCCATAGTGATTGCCACATCGGACCACTAACTGAAGGACTATTTTGGATGAACAATAAGGTAGTTACAGCAATATTACTACTTATACCAGTTTTGCTTCTTGCCTAAATGCCAACAAATATATAAACTAACCCTCACAGCACTCATTTTCACAGCCAGCCGTTTAGTTACACAGGCAAGCACTGACTGATATTACCATCTTCAGGATTAGCTGTCTTGACTGTGTACTCCAGCGCTATCTGTCCCATATCACCCACGGGTGACATACCTCATTTTTCACACTAACCTGAGGAGAACAATAGCTCCTCACTAGACAGTAAGCAGCGGGATCTTCCTGTCTAGGTAGATCTACTCAGTTAAACAATAGGAGCGCAGGGGGGGCCTTTTACCTTCTTCCAACCCCACATATTTGAGAAAGATGAAGACGACATCATATTAACTGTAAGTAATATTCTCTTAAAGCATATATGTTGTTTTTGTAGATATTGCATGCAGCACAATGATTGTTCTGTAGATCACGAATTCTGAAATATTCGTAGATGCGATTATTATCTACAGGGAGTGCATAATTATTAGGCAAGTTGTATTTTTGAGGATTCATTTTATTATTGAACAACAACCATGTTCTCAATGAACCCAAAAAACTCATTAATATCAAAGCTGAATATTTTTTGAAGTAGTTTTTAGTTTGTTTTTAGTTTTAGCTATTTTAGGGGATATCTGTGTGTGCAGGTGACTATTACTGTGCATAATTATTAGGCAACTTAACAAAAAACAAATATATACCCATTTCAATTATTTATTTTTACCAGTGAAACCAATATAACATCTCAACATTCACAAATATACATTTCTGACATTCAAAAACAAAACAAAAACAAATCAGTGACCAATATAGCCACCTTTCTTTGCAAGGACACTCAAAAGCCTGCCATCCATGGATTCTGTCAGTGTTTTGATCTGTTCACCATCAACATTGCGTGCAGCAGCAACCACAGCCTCCAGACACTGTTCAGAGAGGTGTACTGTTTTCCCTCCTTGTAAATCTCACATTTGATGATGGACCACAGGTTCTCAATGGGGTTCAGATCAGGTAAACAAGGAGGACATGTCATTAGATTTTCTTCTTTTATACCCTTTCTTGCCAGCCACGCTGTGGAGTACTTGGACGCGTGTGATGGAGCATTGTCCTGCATGAAAATCATGTTTTTCTTGAAGGATGCAGACTTCTTCCTGTACCACTGCTTGAAGAAGGTGTCTTCCAGAAACTGGCAGTAGGACTGGGAGTTGAGCTTGACTCCATCCTCAACCCGAAAAGGCCCCACAAGCTCATCTTTGATGATACCAGCCCAAACCAGTACTCCACCTCCACCTTGCTGGCGTCTGAGTCGGACTGGAGCTCTCTGCCCTTTACCAATCCAGCCACGGGCCCATCCATCTGGCCCATCAAGACTCACTCTCATTTCATCAGTCCATAAAACCTTAGAAAAAATCAGTCTTGAGATATTTCTTGGCCCAGTCTTGACGTTTCAGCTTGTGTGTCTTGTTCAGTGGTGGTCGTCTTTCAGCCTTTCTTACCTTGGCCATGTCTCTGAGTATTGCACACCTTGTGCTTTTGGGCACTCCAGTGATGTTGCAGCTCTGAAATATGGCCAAACTGGTGGCAAGTGGCATCTTGGCAGCTGCACGCTTGACTTTTCTCAGTTCATGGGCAGTTATTTTGCGCCTTGGTTTTTCCACACGCTTCTTGCGACCCTGTTAACTATTTTGAATGAAACGCTTGATTGTTCGATGATCACGCTTCAGAAGCTTTGCAATTTTAAGAGTGCTGCATCCCTCTGCAAGATATCTCACTATTTTTTGACTTTTCTGAGCCTGTCAAGTCCTTCTTTTGACCCATTTTGCCAAAGGAAAGGAAGTTGCCTAATAATTATGCACACCTAATATAGGGTGTTGATGTCATTAGACCACATCCCTTCTCATTACAGAGATGCACATCACCTAATATGCTTAATTGGTAGTAGGCTTTCGAGCCTATACAGCTTGGAGTAAGACAACATGCATAAAGAGGATGATGTGGTCAAAATACTCATTTGCCTAATAATTCTGCACGCAGTGTATATTGATACGATTTAAAAAAAAAATTGTCTGAAAGTCAATTCAACACATTTTAACTGGTTACAGTATATATTGCGAATTGGTGAATTTAGCATTCTTGTTTTATCGGCGCACGATGTTAGTAGCATGTATGTATGGTCCATGGAAAAACTCTATCACATGCACATAGCACATCAATTTTCCTGCCACTATATATATACCACACACTATATAACACACACACAATATATATAGAGATTCTATTTTATGACCAAGATCTTTCTTAGTCTGAATGTAAGGTTTTACCAGTTCATTTTGCGTTACACAGGGTGCAACGCGGCGAGGTGACCCAGCTATACATACGGTACAAGTCAGGTACATCTCAGCTTACTTGGGCATTATCTGATTTGTCAGAGCCCACACACATAGAATCACAATAGAATCAGGATTCTTAACAGTAACATGAAAATTTAAATGTTGTTTTCTTTTTTTCTTTCAGATATATGTTTAATATGTGGTATACTAAAAATGTTTTGAATATATGCTTTCATCTTTATCCATCAGCAATTTTTTCTTCGGGGATATGACCGGACCACGAAAAGAAAGGACAAAATGGAGATAAGTACTGTCTCTTCAATCAGAGTTATATGCAAAATATGGAGCGCGGCATGAAATACCGGCCATCCCAAAAAAATGGTGTGACATCAAGAGGCTAAAGTACGATCGAGTAGTAGAGTACAGTTCAAGATTATGCCCAGGTACAATGCTTACATGAATTTGGTCCCTCTCTCTACAACACTCTGTAATGTACAGTCGTGGCCAAAAGTTTTGAGAATAACATAAATATTGGAAATTGGAAAAGTTGCTGCTTAAGTTTTTATAATAGCAATTTGCATATACTCCAGAATGTTAGGAAGAGTGATCAGATGAATTGCATAGTCCTTCTTTGCCATGAAAATAAACTTAATCCCAAAAAAAACTTTCCACTGCATTTCATTGCTGTCATTAAAGGACCTGCTGAGATCATTTCAGTAATCGTCTTGTTAACTCAGGTGAGAATGTTGACGAGCACAAGACTGGAGATCATTATGTCAGGCTGATTGGGTTAAAATGGCAGACTTGACATGTTGAGGTTGATGCTTGAAATCATTGTTCTTCCATTGTTAACCATGGTGACCTGCAAAGAAACGCATGGAGCCATCATTGCGTTGCATAAAAATGGCTTCACAGGCAAGAATATTGTGGCTACTAAGATTGCACCTCAATCAACAATTTATAGGATCATCAAGATCTTCAAGGAAAGAGGTTCAATTCTTGTTAAGAAGGCTTCAGGGCGTCCAAGAAAGTCCAGCAAGCGCCAGGATCGTCTCCTAAAGAGGATTCAGCTGCGGGATCGGAGTGCCACCAGTGCAGAGCTTGTTTAGGAATGGCAGCAGGCAGGTGTGAGCGCATCTGCAGGCACAGTGAGGCGAAGACTTTTGGAAGATGGCCTGGTTCAAGAAGGGCAGCAAAGAAGCCACTTCTCTCCAAAAAAAACATCAGGGACAGATTGATCTTCTGCAGAAAGTTTGGTAAATGGACTGCTGAGGACTGGGGCAAAGTCATATTCTCCGATGAAGCCTCTTTCTGATTGTTTGGGGCATCTGGAAAAAGGCTTGTCCGGAGAAGAAAAGGTGAGCGCTACCATCAGTCCTGTGTCATGCCAACAGTAAAGCATCCTGAGACCATTTATGTGTGGGGTTGCTTCTCATCCAAGGGAGTGGGCTCACTCACAATTTTGCCCAAAAACACAACCATGAATAAAGAATGGTACCAAAACACCCTCCAACAGCAACTTCTTCCAACAATCCAACAACAGTTTGGTGAAGAACAATGCATTTTCCAGCACGATGGAGCACCGTGCCATAAGGCAAAAGTGATAACTAAGTGGGTCGGGGACCAAAACGTTGACATTTTGGGTCCATGGCCTGGAAACTCCCCAGATCTTAATCCCATTGAGAACTTGTGGTCAATCCTCAAGATGCGGATGGACAAACAAAAACCCACTAATTCTGACAAACTCCAAGAAGTGATTATGAAAGAATGGGTTGCTATCAGTCAGGAATTGTCCCAGAAGTTGATTGAGAGCATGCCCAGTCGAATTGCAGAGGTCCTGAAAAAAAAGGGCCAACACTGCAAATACTGACTCTTTGCATAAATGTCATGTAATTGTCGATAAAAGCCTTTGAAACGTATGAAGTGCGTGTAATTATATTTCACTACATCACAGAAACAACTGAAACAAAGATCTAAAAGCAGTTTAGCAGCAAACTTTGTGAAAACTAATATTTGTGTCATTCTCAAAACTTTTGGCCACGACTGTATATATACAGTAATGCTGCTAATCCGTACAGATGTAGTAGGATTAACCTCCGGCAAGGGTATACTCACACGGGGCCCTTGTGGGAAACAGGCACACAAAATACAGTCACCAATCAATATACAGTAAGATATAACACACTCCCACATGAATAGTAAAATCTCTCCTCTCTATCCTGCAGATAATTGGATAAAGGGGCCGGACATAGTTCCATGCGGTCGATGACTAAGACCATTGTGTTTGCTAAATGTATCACATGCAATATCCATTTTGTTTGTGGATTGCGTCAAAGGCAATATACATTGTGTTTGTTGATTGTGTCTCAGGCAATATCCATTGTGTTCGCTAATGTCCATTGTGTTCACTAACTACGTCACAGGCAGATAAGGTGTTTTGTGTACATTTAAATGGCTAAATATGGTTAACTAAATGAACATCAGACGAAATACAAGAGTCTGGGCATTCAAGCCAAGAGATATCCGAAGAACCCTGGGGAGAGAAACAACGGGAACAACCTAACCGAGCTAGGCGTGTCTTAGCTGACCTGACTAAATGGCTTGTTGTGTGCCCTAAGCCATGATCGTGGGAAGGCCTATAAGTGGGCAAAAACCAAGCCAAGTAGGGTAGAAAAGGAACACGAATGGCATGTGCAAACTAATCCCCAAGCCAACTGCAAGGCGTCAGGGATCTATAGCGAAACATTTGGGGTGTATGAGGCAAGGCCAGAAGGAGACCTACAACCCATCTTGTGAATGACAATGCCAGAGACATGATGCTCAATATTGCGGATACTGCCCCAAAGCGGAATGGAGGACCGGGATTACGTTGTGAAATGGATCATAAAAACCAAATGAACCTTGTAAAGTTTTGGTTCTACGGAGTACTGCAAATGCCCTAGCCTCAGGAGATCGTGGGACCGAAACCTAACTGCCTAGACCAGTGATGGCGAACCTGTTAGAGACCGGGTGCCCAAACTGCAGCCCAAAACCCACTAATTTATCGCAAAGTGCCAACACGGTAATGTAACCGGAATACTCCAGTCCAGTATAGTATATTTTCCATGTACTTTATCATTTAAGTATAATGACCTGCCTACATTCAATGTGCTGTCCGTTCTGTTCATAGTGCGCCCAGCGCTGATGAATGGCTGGTAAAGTCCAGAGTATATTGGTACACCATAGACTTTTTCCAGGGTGCGGGTGCCCACAGAGAGAGCTCTGAGTGCCGCCTCTGGCACCCGTGCCATAGGTTCGCCCTCACTGGCCTAGATTATGCAGGAATGAGGGCCAAAAAAAACTATGTAGATAGGAAGAGAATCCTTGAAAAGTTCCCCAGACAACAGCTATCTGTTAGCCGTGGTCCGCGCGTTGTTCTACTGTGTGCCCCTGAGAATTGTTTTAATGCTTGAGACGAGAAGACCGACCTACTATCTGAATCTTCTCTCGTGAGGAAATGCTGAACTTTGTCCAAAACCCGATTCAACATGGTTGTAGGGAGTCTGAGGTTAGTGCGGGAAGAAGCTACGAAGCCATAATATACAAGATTCTGTCTATGCCCTCCCATGAGTGAGGGAATGCAATTGCAATGAAGCTACGAGCGAAAATGAATTCCTGGTCGTGCTAAAAAGGCAAAGACTTTGCGCGGGAACCTGGTTGGCAAGATATGATCGACTATGATCAGAGACTGAAATGCTAGAGGGGATTACCCTACTTGTTCCTCCTTTGGCAGGACCTGAACGAAAGCATGAACAATTAAAGCAAGACGAAATATCTGCGTAAGACATGACAATGATGCTGTAGGGCGAACCGGACCAGTTTGCGATCAAAACATAAAGTGAGCGATCAACATGGATTATTAGGAAATTAGGGAAGCAGGTATGTATGTGATACAGATGCACAGATGGACAACCAAACAGGCAATCAGCCCAGCAGGACTGAAAACAGTCATCGGGCGCCCAAAGCTGTCATCAGGCCCCTAAAGCCGTCATCGGGCCCCCAAAGCCATGGGGCCGAAGCTGTCATCGGGCCCCCAAAGCCATGGGGCCGAGAATTCTTTATATATTTTATAGCCGGCTTGATAATTCCTGGCCGTGTTGGAGGAGGGGGAATGTTGTACCAGGTTCCTGGCGCGAGAAAGGAGGGACTCTAATCCATCACCCAGGAATTGAAGGCTGGGAGAGGGGACCCCGCGGGATCTGCTTCTGGCATCACCTGGAATAAAAGGGGGTGACCCAGAAATACTGCACCACGTAGCTCGGTGAAGGACCGCCCTGGCAGTGCCAGGAAAAAGTAAACCAGGAAGGAACAGGCATGGGTGAGACGAGTGTGAAAGAGTAGGTGGGCCTGTACAGATCATGGGGAAGTATCGTAATGGATAGGAGGCTAAGCCTGGACGGATCCGCCGACAGCGGGAGACCCTGGAAAAAAACCCGGAATAGTAGACATGCAGGGAGACCAGACCTGAACGTACCAGGCAGAGAAGGAAGAACAGGGCCTGGACGGACCCGGGGTAATGATACATAAAAAAATAAACCGAACGTACCCGTTCCCAGGAGAACAAAATCTAGTTGAGTCAGAAGGAGGAATAACTGAGGAGATGACAGCCTGGGCGATCCAGCAGACAGAGGTAGGTATGAGCCTGGGCGATCCAGGAGACAGAGGTAGGTATGAGCCTGGGCGATCCAGGAGACAGAGGTAGGTATGAGCCTGGGCGATCCAGGAGACAGAGGTAGGTATGAGCCTGGGCGATCCAGGAGACAGAGGTAGGTATGAGCCTGGGCGAACCAGGAGACAGAGGTAGGTATGAGCCTGGGCAAACCAGGAGACAGAGGTAGGTATGAGCCTGGGCAAACCAGGAGACAGAGGTAGGTATGAGCCTGGGCGAACTAGGAGACAGAGGTAGGTACGAGCCTGGGCGATCCAGTGGGAAACAGGAAAAAACATAGCATATGAATAAATGAACATACAGACCGGCCCTGCTAACACTACAATTCAGTACAGATGACAGCAGGCAAATGCTCAGCGTGCAGTGACTGTGCATAGTGTCTAGGCTGAAGCTGTGTATTTCCAACCCAGGTATTCGTATTCAGACATCCCAACCTGCAAAATTTCATTTCAGGGAGGTGCACTTCTCATTTCAGGGAGGTTTTCTTTTTTTTTCTTTCACAAACTTTTTATTACATTTTCCAAACATATGCAGTATCTGCACACTTTGCTCTATGGTGTGGAGGACTGGGCTCATTACCCTGCCCCAAATTATCATATTTATGTATATGATTAAAGGGGTTCTGTTACTACCTATAAGCCCTGTGAGCTAAACATATGCTCATGTCCAGGGTAGCATTCTGATTTCTAAGGTGGCCTTATAACAGCTGTTTGTGGCTTTATTCTGCGGAAAAACAGGTTTTACTAACCTGTCAATCATTGAGTTAAGGTGCCCAAGCAGGGGAGGTCTGTGGATGCATGGTGCCCGGCCGCACGCATTGCCATTCGTGCCCAGCGCCGCTTTCTACTCCTCAGTGCCGCCTCCCCCTCCTCCCGCTTTGAGATCCCGCGCGTGCGCACAGGCTCAGCCTGATGCGCCGTTGCGGACTGCTGGCATCGACTTCTTCTTGCACTGTGCGCACGCGCCGAGAAGGGGACACTGCTACAGGTTGCCGGAAAGGTTTACTGCGAGTAAACTAGAGATGGGAAGTTCGGATCTTTCACATGAATCGAATCTTCGGTTCATTCGCTGAGCTGACAAGAAGCAAGTGAACCGAAGCTTAGGTTGTGCAATGCGCATGCGCGGATGCTTCGATTCACTTGCTGACTCGCTGAGTCGGCTCTTGGTCTGAGTCAGGAAGTTTATTCTTTAAAACCCTGTGTGTAATTATCTACCCCACTGTAGGAAAAAAACAAGCATCCAGGGGGGGTGAATTTAACACTGGGGTAAATAATATAATTAAAATGGAGGGTTAAATGTGTACATTTATTTTAAAAAAATACATCTCAATAGTTATATAGCTACTGAATGAGACAGAAGAAAGGATGCCTTTAACATACACTGCTCAAAAAAATAAAGGGAACACTTAAAAAACACAATGTAACTCCAAGTCAATCACACTTCTGTGAAATCAAACTGTCCACTTAGGAAGCAACACTGAGTGACAATCAATTTCACATGCTGTTGTGCAAATGGGATAGACAACAGGTGGAAATTATAGGCAATTAGCAAGACACCCCCAATAAAGGAGTGGTTCTGCAGGTGGTGACCTGATCACTTCTCAGTTCCTATGCTTCCTGGCTGATGTTTTGGTCACTTTTGAATGCTGCCGGTGCTTTCACTCTAGTGGTAGCATGAGACGGAGTCTACAACCCACACAAGTGGCTCAGGTAGTGCAGCTTATCCCAGATGGCACATCAATGCGAGCTGTGGCAAGAAGGTTTGCTGTGTCTGTCAGCGTAGTGTCCAGAGCATGGAGGCGCTACCAGGAGACAGGCCAGTACATCAGGAGACGTGGAGGAGGCCGTAGGAGGGCAACAACCCAGCAGCAGGACCGCTACCTCCGCCTTTGTGCAAGGAGGAACAGGAGGAGCACGAGGAGCACTGCCAGAGCCCTGCAAAATGACCTCCAGCAGGCCACAAATGTGCATGTATCTGCTCAAACGGTCAGAAACAGACTCCATGAGGGTGATATGAGGGCCCGACGTCCACAGGTGGGGGTTGTGCTTACAGCCCAACACCGTGCAGGACGTTTGGCATTTGCCAGAAAACACCAAGATTGGCAAATTCGCCACTGGCGCCCTGTGCTCTTCACAGATGAAGGCAGGTTCACACTGAGCACATGTGACAGACGTGACAGAGTCTGGAGACGCCGTGGAGAACGTTCTGCTGCCTGCAACATCCTCCAGCATGACCGGTTTGGCATTGGGTCAGTAATGGTGTGGGGTGGCATTTCTTTGGAGGGCCGCACAGCCCTCCATGTGCTCGCCAGAGGTAGCCTGACTGCCATTAGGTACTGAGATGAGATCCTCAGACCCCTTGTGAGACCATATGCTGGTGCGGTTGGCCCTGAGTTCCTCCTAATGCAAGACAATGCTAGACCTCATGTGGCTGGAGTGTGTCAGCAGTTCCTGCAAGACGAAGGCATTGATGCTATGGACTGGCCCGCCCGTTCCCCAGACCTGAATCCAATTGAGCACATCTGGGACATCACGTCTCGCTCTATCCACCAACGTCAAGTTGCACCACAGACTGTCCAGGAGTTGGCAGATGCTTTAGTCCAGGTCTGGGAGGAGATCCCTCAGGAGACCGTCCGCCACCTCATCAGGAGCATGCACAGGCATTGTAGGGAGGTCATACAGGCACGTGGAGGCCACACACACTACTGAGCCTCATTTTGACTTGTTTTAAGGACATTACATCAAAGTTGGATCAGCCTGTAGTGTGTTTTTCCACTTTAATTTTGAGGGTGACTCCAAATCCAGACCTCCATGGGTTAAAAAATTTGATATCCATTATTTTTTTTTGTGTGATTTTGTTGTCAGCACATTCAACTATGTAGAGAACAAAGTGTTTCAGAAGAATATTTAATTAATTTAGATCTAGGATGTGTTATTTTTGTGTTCCCTTTTTTTTTTTGAGCAGTGTATATATCTCCTTGAGAAGCCAATTTGAGCCTAAACTCTGTGTCCTGTCACTTCTCTTATCTCTCTGCTCTGCTATCAGTAAAGCTTTCTATATTGTTTCACATGCAGGTGTCAGGGAGCCGCTATCTAATAGCGGGAGACTCCCTGAACCTCCGGGAGACTTGAGATCCCTGCGTATTCATGTAAAACACAGCCCAGCATGCGCTCTATGGTGAGGATTTTGCACTGTATGACCAGCTCCTAGCAACCACAACAAGGAATAGAGGAGCTGGTTTAGCTGCAAGCCACTATCAAGAGCAATGTCAGTGTGTGTGAACCTGATCTGCAAAATGCTGCTGTAGGAAGCATAGAGGAACCGGGAAGAGCGAGCACCGGTAAGTTTGGGCAGCAATGACACAGTACTAACCAGGACACCACCTGTAATTCAAAACACACAAGTCCGGCAGTGGTTCTCCATGTGCGTTACATGCTTGAACGCACGCCGACCCCGCAACCGGAAGTAGGGAAACACATGAGCGCTGATCGGCGGAGCCCTGTGGAGGGGATGGACTGAGGGAAGGAGCTTACCCATCCTGGAGACGCGTACAGGCGGTGTATAAGTGGCGGACGACTCGGACTGCAGTAGTGAAAGCGTTTTTTTGTTTTTGTTTTTTTTAAAGGAGTGAGTGAATATGAACCAGGATTATAGAAGACCAAAAAAAAAAAAAAAATTCTCCCTGAGGTGAACAGAAAAGTAGGCCTATGGAATGTAACAGACCACCGAGGAAAGGAACGTAAGCCTGAAAAGAACGCAGTTATGTTTGTCGGGAGAGAGGTACCAGAGCGGTGGGTGCAGACTACCCCGGTGAGATTATTGAGTAAAACCATTGTAACGGATCTCCTAGCACCCCGACCGGGTACCTCCATTGATAAATGCTCCCAGTGCCTCCCGAGGACTCCAAGCACTCCGCTCGACACCGATACCACCACAGGAACCAGGAACAGCTCTTACAAGAGCTAGGAGTAATAGCCAGGAGAGTATACAAGTATAGCAATCCCCACACACATGAGACGAGGCTCTATGTTGAGTGTAAAACAGGAACTCTTTATTGAGGGCTACCCGCCCGTATTTATGCAGGTCCCCATCTGGTGGACACACCCCTAGGGGACCAGATGGAAGACTGTGACACAGGACAGATATGCAGCAATTCAGGATACACAGACACAACACATCCCCACAATGCATCATGGTTTCCTCCTCTCTGCCCTGGAGACACCCGAGGAGCAATTCAATTATCTCTCAGGACAAAGGGAAATCATAAATACACATGTGGGAACAACAGGACAGGAATCACCACCCAAACACACAATGTCACACCCTCACAGCAAACACAGACATTTAACATATTCCCAGATAGCTCAAGTCTGAGTGCATATCATTAGGTGAATAGCACTCAGAATACACAAATACAATAAAATTAGCTATCTGGGTACCATCACATAACATACAATACAATTCCACAGACAGATGGTTCTGTCACACACCTCAAAACCCCACATGTCCCCATATGGCTTGGATCTGAGCGCTCAGATGCCACAAACACAGTCAAATCACCATGGGGTTTAAGTTTTGCATGGGCTGATGAGAGGGCCCATAATCCTGGGGCAAGAGGCTGGAAACTAGGCCCCTCCAAACCTAGTGGCGAGGTTATTTTCGCCACAACCATGATGTAGCAATGAACAGGAGAATGCAGCTTTGAGTGGAAGCAGAGTACAACACATGATGTAACAACAAATGGGGCTTTGGATGTGAGTGGTACCTAAAAAAACATGGTATGGGCGCAGCTCTGAGTATGGGAATGGAGTATAGGACAAGATGTAAAAGCAGACATGCGGACGCAGCTTTGGATGTGAACGGATTATTAACTTGATGTGACAGCAGACATGGAAAGAACCTGTAGTAGCATAGGACGTGTGAACGCAGCTCTGGGTGCGAGTAGAGTAAACCTGATATATCGATAGACGGATGAATGCAACTCTGGTCGAGGGTGGAGTGCAAAAAATGATTTGACAGCGTAGTGTGAATGCACCTCTGGGTGTGGCTGAGAATGAAATTGGTAGAACAGAAGCTCTAAATGTGAGTGGAGCATAAACATGATGTAACAGTGAAAGTGAATGCAGCTCTAAAACAAGCCTAGTATGAACATGTTGTGACAGCGGATGTGTAAACACAGCTCTCACAGTGAGCAAAGCAAACATGGTATATCAGTCGACGCATGAACGCAGCTCTGGTTGTGAGTGGAGCAAGGTGTGAACACCATGGTGGTGCGTCCCGAGAATAAAAATGAAGTAACAGTAGCAGCTGTAAGCCGAGTGCACAACATGTAATAACAGGCGTGTAATACGGATCCGGCTGTCGACTGGGTACGGAATGAGATGTAACAGCCAACAGGTGACCGCAGCTTGAATGTGAGACCAATCTGAGTGAATACGAACCAAGAGTAGGAAAGTGCTGGACAGTAAAGACGTGCGGATGCAGCATAAAGACTTGAAATAAAAGCCGAAAGTGTAAATGCCGCTCAGGATAACAGAAGAGCATAAAAGTGCGGCAGGGTTTTTAAGTACATGGAGCAGTGAAATACATGAAGTCTAAAGATGGTGGTAGCGGGGGGAGGGGGAAAACACGTGTCAAGGAACAGCTACAGCAAGAGGCCTAAACAATAACAGCTGCGTCCGATCTCCAAACGTGACGTCACGTGCAGCCCGGGTAACTCTTCCTTTACAGCAAACCGGCTGAAGTAACTTTTCATACGAGATGAACAAAGCAAAGTAAAACTTGTAAGATATATAGGAACTAACTCCTATTACCAACAAACAAAGTTGAAAAGAAATAGAAGTATTTAGCCCCAACGAGCAAACCTGCGGTAGCAGATTCTGAGGCGAAGCCTCCCGTTCGCTAGCAAAGTCGGTTCCGACCGGCCAGGAGACGGCCCCGGCCCAACCTAGTTACATAGTATGGCGCGTGCATGCTACGGTAGCAGAGAGCAAAATAACAAGGTCTATTCTGTCTCCATGCTGCAAAGAAAGACTCCTACCACCAGAGAAGCTAGTTTGCTAATGACACCCAGCGGCAGCTGTGCACCTGAGAACCCACGGCGGGGAGTGAGGCTGTGGCTCGTATATATGAAGAGCCTCCGCCCCTCCCACAAATGCAGGCTGACTAATCAGCCTTACTAACATATATACACACACACACACACACCAGTAAATTCACCTCATAAACCAATAATTCAATGCTTTGTGAGAGGTTAAGACTGTAATAGGGGGAAGGTATGGGAGATCAGACATTAGTGATGTAAACTGTTGATTTTACATGGAAGACTAACATTAACTGCTGAATAGACCTGCGATAAGCTGTGGATAAATAGAATTTAACCATCAAGTCCGCTCACCAGTCACCACCTATCGGCAAGTGAGTTTAAAGGGATTCTGTCACCAGGATTTCACTTACTGAGCTGTTAACATGACTACATCAGTCTTCACGTTTTATATTACAATCTACTAGTATTACTGCGCTGTGTCTTGTAATTTGTCTGTAAAATCGCTTTTATTAATATGCAAAATACCTAAATAAGGACCCCAAAGGGCTGTCCCTCTGTCCGGTGGAGCCCAGCCACACCCCTTCTCCTTGAGCCCAGCACCAACCCACTGGTAATTTATTCACCGAAAGAGAAGACGTCATCGGCGCAGGCGCACTGAGGGAGTGCTGAGGATGCGAGCCTCCTCATCTCAGAGCGCCTGCGCCGAATGAACACAGGAGCGCGATTTTTGAAATGCTGACAGGGCCGCCCGGAGGAGGAGATCGCGGCTGGTCCTGTCAATCAACACGACGAGGGGGCGGTTTTTTGCGGTGGCTACCAGCAAGTAGACGCCCTACTTGCTGGTAGAGACCTAATTTACATATTATAAAAGTTAATTTTTATAAGAAACTGCTGAAGGAAAGTAAGTAAGACCATTATATTTTCATATATCGCAGTATAAGGAATTTAACTAGCCCAAAAAAAAAAATATGACTTTAGTGGGGTGACAGAAGCCCTTTAACCGCCTTCGAAACCGCCGAACGCAGGGACGCGTCCTGGAGGCGGTCGATTCATTCCTCCTGGACTTATATACGCGTCCTCTTGCGAGACGCGAGATTTCCTGTGAACGCGCGCACACAGGCGCGCGCGTTCACAGGATCGGAAGGTAAGCGAGTGGATCTCCAGCCTGCCAGCGGCGATCGTTCGATGGCAGGCTGGAGATGCGATTTTTTTAACCCCTAACAGGTATATTAGATGCTGTTTTGATAACAGTGTCTAATATACCTGCTACCTGGTCCTCTGGTGGTCCCTTTTGTTTGGATCGACCACCAGAGGACACAGGCAGCTCAGTAATATGTAGCACCAAACACCACTACACTACACCCCCCCTGTCACTAATTAACCCCTTATTAACACCTGATCACCCCTGATCACCCCATATAGACTCCCTGATCACCCCCCTGTCATTGATCACCCCCCTGTCATTGATCACCCCCCTGTAAGGCTCCAATCTGACGTCCGTATGTTTTTTACGGATCCACGGATACATGGATCGGATCCGCAAAACACATACAGACGTCTGACTAGAGCCTTACAGGGGGGTGATCACCCCATATAGACTCCCTGATCACCCCCTGTCATTGATCACCCCCCTGTCATTGATCACCCCCCTGTAAGGCTAAAATCAGACGTCCGTATGTTTTTTAAGGATCCACGGATACATGGATCGGATCCGCAAAACACATACGGACATCTGAATGGAGCCTTACAGGGGGTGATCAATGACAGGGGGGTGATCACCCTATATAGACCTCCTGATCACCCCCCTGTCATTAATGACGCCCCTGTCAGTGATCACCCCCCTGTAAGGCTCCATTCAGACGTCCGTATGATTTTTACGGATCCACGGATACATGGATCGGATCCGCAAAACACGTACGGACATCTAAATGGAGCCTTACAGGGGGGTGATCAATGACAGGGGGGTGATCACCCCATATAGACTCCCTGATCACCCCCCTGTCATTGATCACCCCCCTGTAAGGCTCCATTCAGACGTCCGTATGTTTTTTACAGATCCACGGATACATGGATCGGATCCGCAAAACACATACAGACGTCTGAATGGAGCCTTACAGGGGGGTGATCAATGACAGGGGGGTGATCACCCCATATAAACTCCCTGATCACCCCCCTGTCATTGATCACCCCCCTGTAAGACTCCATTCAGATGTCCGTATGTTTTTTATGGATCCACGGATACATGGATCGGATCCGCAAAACACGTACGGACATCTGAATGGAGCCTTACAGGGGGGTGGTCAATGACAGGGGGGTGATCACCCCATATAGACTCCCTGATCACCCCCCTGTCATTGATCACCCCCCTGTAAGGCTCCATTCTGACGTCCGTATGTGTTTTGCGGATCCGATCCATGTATCTGTTGATCCGTAAAAAACATACGGACGTCTGAATGGAGCCTTACTTGGGGGGTGATCAATGACAGGGGGGGTGATCACCCCATATAGACTCCCTGATCACCCCCCTGTCATTGATCACCCTCTGTAAGGCTCCATTCAGACATTTTTTTGGCCCAAGTTAGCGGAAATTTTTTTTTTTCTTACAAAGTCTCATATTCCACAAACTTGTGTCAAAAAATAAAATCTCACATGAACTCACCATACCCCTCACGGAATCCAAATGCGTAAAAATTTTTAGACATTTATATTCCAGACTTCTTCTCATGCTTTAGGGCCCCTAGAATGCCAGGGCAGTATAAATACCCCACATGTGACTCCATTTCGGAAAGTAGACACCCCAAGGTATTCGCTGAGGGGCATATTGAGTCCATGAAAGATTGAAATTTTTGTCCCAAGTTAGCGGAAAGGGAGACAAAAAAATTTCTATGAACTCGCCATGCCCCTCATTGAATACCTTGGGGTGTCTTCTTTCCAAAATGGGGTCACATGTGGGGTATTTATACTGCCCTGGCATTTTAGGGGCCCTAAAGCGTGAGAAGAAGTCTGGGATCCAAATGTCAAAAAATGCCCTCCTAAAAGGAATGTGGGCCCCTTTGCGCATCTAGGCTGCTAAAAAAGTGTCACACATCTGGTATCGCCGTACTCAGGAGAAGTTGGGTAATGTGTTTTGGGGTGTCATTTTACATATACCCATGCTGGGTGAGAGAAATATCTCGGTCAAATGCCAACTTTGTATAAAAAAAATGGGAAAAGTTGTCGTTTGCCGAGATATTTATCTCACCCAGCATGGGTATATGTAAAATGACACCCCAAAACACATTGTCCAACTTCTCCTGAGTACAGCAATACCACATGTGTGACACTTTTTTGCAGCCTAGGTGGGCAAAGGGGCCCACATTCCAAAGAGCACCTTTAGGATTTCACAGGTCATTTTTTACACATTTTGATTTCAAACTACTTACCACACATTAGGGCCCCTAGAATGCCAGGGCAGTATAACTACCCCACAATTGACCCCATTTTGGAAATAAGACACCCCATGGTATTCCGTGAGGGGCATGGCGAGGTCCTTTTTTTTTTTTTTGTCACAAGTTAACGGAAAATGATGATTTTTTTTTTTTCTTACAAAGTCTCATATTCCACTAACTTGTGACAAAAAATAAAAACTTCCATGAACTCACTATGCCCATCACGAAATACCTTGGGGTGTCTTCTTTCCAAAATGGGGTCACTTGTGGGGTAGTTATACTCCCCTGGCATTTTAGGGGCCCAAATGCAAGCAAAGTAGTTTGAAATCAAAATCTGTAAAAAATGGCCGGTGAAATCCGAAAGGTGCTCTTTGGAATGTGGGCCCCTTTGCCCACCTAGGCTGCAAAAAAGTGTCACACATCTGGTATTGCCGTACTCAGGAGAAGTTGAGGAATGTGTTTTGGGGTGTCATTTTACATATACCCATGCTGGGTGAGAGAAATATCTTGGCAAAAGACAACTTTTCCCATTTTTCTTATACAAAGTTGGCAATTGACCAAGATATTTATCTCACCCAGCATGGGTATATGTAAAATGACACCCCAAAACAAGGTTACTATTGATGCTGTGCGCATCGGCCACCCGCAAGTCAATTGTCCTGCACTCATATGAACACAGGACTATAGTCCCACGGGTGAAGTATCATAGTAACCTCTGCTGCTGTGTGCTCCCATGTGCAGGATGTAGTATGCCGCTCAGGGACATATGGCATGCTCATGGACCGTATGTCTCGAAGGGCATACAGTCGTGTGCAAGTGGTGTTAAGTGTCTAAAGTAGCTAATAAATATAAACTACCCAAAAAAAAAACATGAAACTGTGTCCGAACTATCTCTAATCCAAAAAACACTATAATGACCATAAACATGTGTAACTTTTGGATTGTGCTGTAAATCTTAAGTGTTTATACACCTACTCCACACAATGCACTAATTGTCTGCTAAACTAAATTGCATTGATATTTTCTTTTCTTTTAAACATACAGTAATCTATAAATGCCCTCAACGAATGGCCAAGTACCAGAAGGAGCAAGAAAAGGATCAATTGGCTCTACACAAAATAGTGTAATTTTTTTCATGTTAGCCCATTCCTGCTGCACACTTACAACATGATGCTGTAAGAGGTGTCTTGGTTTATTTTCGGTGTTGTCCTGGTCTGGTAGGGGCTCATTCCTGGGAACAAATTCCTGCTGCACACTTCAAACATGCTGCTGGCTGTCGTGCTGAGTTAGGCCGAGCTATGTGTAGCCCTTATACTGGACCCTTAACATCTACCTGGTGCTGATGCTGAAGTCTGTCCTGACCCTGATGACTTATGTGTGAGCCTTATACTCCACCGTTACCGATACTTGCTGTTGTAGGTCCTGACACAGCTGAGTTATGTGTGGGGCGTATACTACAGTGTTACCATGTACCTACTGCTGTCTGTTCTGCTGTCTGTCCTGATCAAGATGAGTTTGACCCTGGAATAAAGTGGCCTTACAACTAACTTAGAAAATTACACCGTAACATTACATTATAAAAAACAAAAACACACTGTATCAAACAGAAAAATGGTATTTATAACAAATATAATAACAAAACATGCCTCTAGGGCAACTTTTGGAGCTCCGATAATAGCTCGTCCATTTCTTTAAATCTGAGAAGGTACTTTTTCTCAATTTCCCTCTCTTTCTTAATGACGCGCTGACGCATCATTTTCAATTCAAGCATGTCTTTACTGTTTTCAGATCTTCAAAGTGCTTTCTGCACTTGTTCACTACTGAAAAAAAAAAAAAAAAAAATTTCAATTATGGTTACTTACAAGACAATTAGAGCATTGTGCGTAGTATGTGTTTTTAAACACTGCATTTACATCTAAATACAATAACCATAGATATTTAAGTTAATTATATTTTGGTTTTCTTAGTGATAGTTAGGATAGAGTATAATGTTATATATTTGGTTAGCTAATATTTTTAGGTACTTTATAGAGTATGTCGCATTTTTTTTTATTTTCCTATTACACTAGTTTCTGTTGTCCCCTCATTGTTGCCACTTTTAACCACTTCACGGCCAGCCATTAAGAGTAGGCCTCAGAGGGACGTGACTTGATGCAGAGGGACAGTCTATTACGGACCAACAGGCACCCAGCTCCCAGGCATAAATGTGTGTGAACCAGAGTGCAAATGCAACTCAGCTAAACAGGCAGCCATGTTAACTAAGGGCTGATATTTTTCAGATTCATTGCACATGTGCATTACAGCTCCGGAGATGCAGGGTGGTGTGGGGATCGTGGGATGCTTGTGAATATGTTATGTATATCAAATTATAGTAATGTGTGCACATATTTACCCTGCCGGTGGGGGGTGTAGACTACCTCTTCCTCCTCTTCTGGAGCTGGGGGGGCGGAATCAGGTGACTGGGAAGGTCCGGCCTCCTCCTCAGTCGCCTCTCTTTCGCCAACATCTGGGGGTGAAGTGGCCTCCACATTTTCTCCCTCCTCCTCCACGTGCGCCACCTTTTTTTTGTTTTTTTTTGTGGTGGCGGACCGAGGGAATGGGTTTACCTGTAATAATGACACAATGTTAAGAATTTACACAAAGTACTCATAAATCATAACAAAGGTAAAGATCAAGAAATTCCTATATGGTGGAATCTGCATGGGATTATGAATTATACCAATAGTGGATTTACTTTATTTAAAAAAAAAAAAAGGGTTATAGATGGGTAAAACTAGTCTAAGTTACAAGGTAGGATGAGGTAACATGGGATTTGTTAGGAAGGTGCCCTATAGGGTATTGTGACTGGGTAATGGATGTTTAGGTAAACCAAACAACATTTCGGAAATTAGATAAGGGGTTTTCGGATGGTGTTATGTTAGGTATATAATTTTTTGTGGCTGCCAGCGTTAGACTGTCTGCCAATCCGCATTTTGAAGATCTGCTGACAACCCGCCCTCCCTCCCTGTTGATTTAGTTGTCACGGTAACTTTATAATTAGAAGGAGGCTTAAAGTCTCCCCTTTAACTGTCACTTTGACGGTGACCGCCCCTTTAACAGTGACTTTGATGGTGACCGGCCCTTTCACAGTGACTTTAACAGTGAACGCCCCTTTAACTGTGAACTCCACAGGTCCCGTCAAATGGCAGTTAGGATTTAAGTGAAAGGCTGGCAGGCTTGTATTGGATAATACAGGTCATTTTTGGGGAATATCTCGTGAACGGTACGTCGTAGAGAGCCAAAACCCCCGCAAGATATCTTTCCAGGTAGCAAGGCATGTGTATACCAAGTTTCGTTGAAATCGATGGTTGCGTTTTTGAGTTTTTGCGGAACATACTTACACACATACATACATACACACATAATCTTGAATCCAATGCAAATTAGGTGGGGGATGTATGTAATGGTCGGGGACTTTGACCGGAATACTGAATGATGTTTGCAGTTTATGTAGATATAAACAAAAATACCTATATATATTTATGTGTGTGTGAAACGTATGAAATCATCCGGTGACATCATACATCAGTACCACGCTGTGTGTATAACAATATATATACAATCTCAGCGAGGTAGAGATGTATGATGAAACCGGAAGATTTTGTTCATGTCTCAACAGTTATTAAGTAATCATTTGAAAAGGGATGAAATACGGATGTAGTAGAGTTAACACACATGCATTATGAGACGTGTTATGTAAACTTAATGCAATTAAATACGTTAAGATATTTAAAAAAATGATTAATTCCAGCGGGTAGGTATAGGTATAGGTTTATAATGGGTCAAAAATAAAGAAGTAATAATTCCAGCAGAAACATTAACCCTTACAGAGAATTATATTTATTGATATCTTTACATAAATGACGGACAAACATCAATCACTACGGTAGGAATACCACCGTCTAAGGCTAGCCACTGATTGGTAGGGGGGGAGGGGGGGGAAATCCCTAAACTCATACCCTAAACTACATCTTAGCCCAGGGACGGCCCCTAATGGTGGGGACTCCCTGTCCTCGAACCTCGGCTAGCACCTCCTAATAAGCCCTCGAAGGATGACGACGGCTAGAGTACTGGCCTGGTGGTAGATTACCGACGGCTAGGGTACTGGCCTGGTGGTAGATTACCAAACGGACATACAGACATACACAACAACGGGATGAACTATGTATACGACCCTAATGATACTGGTACTGATCAGAAGGTACAAAGTGCATCAAGAAATCTAAAAACACACCCTATTACGAAAGTAACGCGTTTCCCCCACGGTGTGGGATCATCAGGGGGTAGATAAAGACAAATAATCAGATCAATATTAAAGATAGCGGAGAACCATAGTATAATGCGAGCTCCGCGAAGCGGGTATAGAGTACCAATTTAGATACACCGGTGTAACTCAGTATATGATACTAGATAGTTAGGACCCACGGATAATAGTGAAAAGAGGAGAGAGGCCGTCCAATCCTGCGACCCAACAATAGGAAGATATTTACTTACATACAGTCATAAGTACAGGGGAGCCTTCTGTCAGCGGAGTGCCAGTCGCCAGTCTGAGTCAAATATGGTGAACAGATATGACACGGGGTGCTGAAGTGGCACAATAGGCCACAATAACATTGCCCAGCAATTCAAGCGCTGGGCCAGATCAATGAGTTGTGACCTACAGCTCAGGGTTGACTGCTAGATGGTCAACAATCAAATGGATTAGTCCCCACTTCAAGTCACAGTCGGTGTCAGTCCTCCATGTTGTCTCCTCCTCAGGTCCACTGCCATTGTAAATTTGAGCATAACGAAGAGCTGGTAGAACAATTAACACTAATTAGGTCAATTGGCAACATGATTGGGTATAAAAAGAGCTTCTCAGAGTGGCAGTGTCCCTCAGAAGCAAAGATGGGTAGAGGATCACCAATTCCCACAATGTTGCGCAGAAAGATAGTGGAGCAATATCAGAAAGGTGTTACCCAGCGAAAAATTGCAAAGACTTTGCATCTATCATCATCAACTGTGCATAACATCATCCGAAGATTCAGAGAATCTGGAACAATCTCTGTGCGTAAGGGTCAAGGCCGTAAAACCATACTGGATGCCCGTGATCTCCGGGCCCTTAAACGACACTGCACCACAAACAGGAATGCTACTGTAAAGGAAATCACAGAATGGGCTCAGGAATACTTCCAGAAACCATTGTCAGTGAACACAATCCACCGTGCCATCCGCCGTTGCCAGCTGAAACTCTACAGTGCAAAGAAGAAGCCATTTCTAAGCAAGATCCACAAGCTCAGGCGTTTTCACTGGGCCAGGGATCATTTAAAATGGAGTGTGGCAAAATGGAAGACTGTTCTGTGGTCAGACGAGTCACGATTCGAAGTTCTTTTTGGAAATCTGGGACGCCATGTCATCCGGACCAAAGAGGACAAGGACAACCCAAGTTGTTATCAACGCTCAGTTCAGAAGCCTGCATCTCTGATGGTATGGGGTTGCATGAGTGTGTGTGGCATGGGCAGCTTGCATGTCTGGAAAGGCACCATCAATGCAGACAAATATATTCAGGTTCTAGAACAACATATGCTCCCATCCAGACGTCATCTCTTTCAGGGCAGACCCTGCATTTTTCAACAAGATAATGCCAGACCACATTCTGCATCAATCACAACATCATGGCTGCGTAGGAGAAGGATCCGGGTACTGAAATGGCCAGTCTGCAGTCCAGATCTTTCACCTATAGAGAACATTTGGCGCATCATAAAGAGGAAGGTGCAACAAAGAAGGCCCAAGACGATTGAACAGTTAGAGGCCTGTATTAGACAAGAATGGGAGAGCATTCCTATTTCTAAACTTGAGAAACTGGTCTCCTTGGTCCCCAGACGTCTGTTGAGTGTTGTAAGAAGAAGGGGAGATGCCACACAGTGGTGAAAATGGCCTTGTCCCAACTTTTTGGGGATTTGTTGACACCATGAAATTCTGATTCAACATATTTTTCCCTTAAAATGGTACATTTTCTCAGTTTAAACTTTTGTTCCGTGATTTATGTTCTATTCTGAATAAAATATTAGAAGTTGGCACCTCCACATCATTGCATTCAGTTTTTATTCACGATTTGTATAGTGTCCCAACTTTTTTGGAATCCGGTTTGTATAAAAGAAGCCACAAATTAACACAATCTGAATGCCTACAACCAAGTATGAAAGAACCTGCTCCCTTGGAAACCGTATTTTGTCACGCAGTACAGTACGTCCAACTCTGTCCTTCTACAAATCCTACAGAAACACTTGCATATCCTACTACAAGTCCAATACCTCAAAAAATATCTACCAAACTGTAAAGGGGGAATATTAATCACCAATATTTATGTAAATATCAATAATTAATATTCATAAATGAGAGGAACCGTCTATTGATGACTCCGCCAATTTATACCTTTATATAACAATAATACAATACTTTACCTTTACCTTACGCTAATCACTAAGCTAGCTGCATGCGCCTTAGGCTACTTTCACACTTGCGTTCAGAGCGGATCCATCTGGTGTCTGCCCAGACGGATCCGCTCATATAATGCAGACTTGGGATTCGTTCAGAACGGATCAGTCTGCATTATATTGTAGAAAAAATTCTAAGTGTGAAAGTAGCTTCAGACGGATCCGTCCAGACTTTACATTGGAAGTCAATGGGGGACGGATCCGTTTGAAAATTGAGCCATATGGTGTCAAATTCAAACGGATCCGTCCCCATTGACTTACATTGTAAGTCTGGACGGATCCGTTTGCCTCCGCACGGCCAGGCGGACACCCGAACCGTGCAAGCAGCGGTCAGGTGTCCGCTCACTGAGCGGAGCGGAGGCTGAACGCTGCCAGACTGATGCATTCTGAGCGGATCCGCATCCACTCAGAATGCATTGGTAGCTGGACGGATGCGTTCGGGGTTCCGCTTGTGAGACTCTTCAAACGGAGCTCACAAGCGGAACCCCGACGCTAGTGTGAAAGTAGCCTTACTAAACTAACTATCGCTAATAACCACACATTACACAGATAGTTATATATAAAACACAGTATTTATTATTACCAACAATACACTAAGCACGCAATACACTAACAATACAGTACTATAAATACAGCACTAAACTACACTACACGGTTCCCAAATTCCACCCACAAACTAACTATACAATACACACACACACATTTATATTAGCAGATCCGACCTGGTTCTACTTACTGTCCCTATTGGGTACGACAAGGGAATAGGGGTGAGGTACAGTGGGGGGGGGGTGTTCAGGGATCGTTGGTGGGACAGGGTAGGTAAGGGTTGACAATGGGGGTGTTCAGGGCTGTACAGCAATGCAGGGGTTAATATCCTACAAGTGTACAGTGAGGAGGTGTATGCAGGCCACAGACACTAATACCAAGGCTGCACAGCAATGCAAGGGTTAACCAGGGGGGGGTATTACAATTATGGCACTGCAGGAGTTAATACATACAGGCCAAGGAACACGGGGTAGTAACTATGCAGGGGTTAACTAGGGGGGGATATAGGGGTGAACCAGGGTGGATAATCGTAATCTAATTATACGCTATAACTATATATATTTATAGATCAATCGTTATAAATATATATACATATAGACGCACACACCACAATACAAACCTAGCTACACTAGACAATTCCCAATTCCACCCCACACTCTAGCTGTACATACATTCCTTAGCAGCCCACCCCAAAACACACACTCAGCTGCTACTGGAGTAAGCAGGCAGCAGTGAAGGGATAAGATTACAGGGAGTTGGAGGCAGGGAAGGGGTGAATATGGTTGGCACTGCAAGGGCAGAGGTACAATGCCATGCCAGCGTATACTCAGCCATCTCCAGGGGCATATGGGCCTCTCTTCCTTCAGGGACCTGTTCCCATGTGTGGCTCTCTCTGTAGTCCAGTTCCAAAAGCCCCCTCTTCCTGGCTTGAGGCTCCTATATCCGCCTCAGAACCAGCCCACCTCCCCCCTCCTCAGGGATGTGACATCATAGTGTGACTGTGACGTTATGCGTGCACTCAGGACAGCCAGTTGGCCCCCTGAGGCTAGCTGCACCACACGTCCAGCCATGTCACAAACACAAGGTGGCTGTATATAATAGTTTTGTTCTTTACAGTAAGGCTGGGAGAACAGGATCCTTCCTCAAATTTCAGGAAGAGATCATCGAGAACCTCCTGTATCCAGGAGGTTCCGTGGCCCCAACCACCAGTGTAGTGAGCCGTCTACACGAGCGACATTTCCCCAATGTCGTTGCTGGTACCTCAAACCAACCGCCACCCCGAAAAAAATGACGTGTCTGTAGCAGTAGTGGAATAAGGCGTGACACCCGCTATTTCTGTCCTGACTGCTCTGACCACCCTGCCCTATGCTTAGGGGAGTGTTTCTGGAAGTACCACACACAGGTACACTATTAGCATAGCATTGCGTGACACAGGACAGGCACACAGGGGTCTTAGGGCCCTTTCACTCACAGCTGCTGCAAACCTTTCCTTTCACCTGGGACAAAGTGCATAATGTACTTCGCCACATCTCTGGGCGATTTGCGCTTTGCACATTGTCCCATGGGGAAGGAGAGGTTGTCCTATAAAAGGTAAAAAAAAGTTAATGTTCTGTTCCAAAAGTTCAATAAAGTTTATAAAAGTTAATGTTCTGTTCAAATGTTATATAAAGTTAATGTTAATAAATTTATTGCGTTGCGGCCTGTTTTTTTTTACCTTCTAGGTGGACCAACCGATGAACCAGCTGCAGCACTGATGTGCATTCTGACAGAAGCATTGCGCTGCTGTCAGATTACACAAAAGTCGGTGTATGTGGCGCTGCAAGACGAGATTTCTCCTCTGCAGTAAAAGATACGTTTGCCGAGGCTTATGAGCTGAGGGGCGGTGTTCATATGCTTTGGCAAACACTTTGTATATATAAAAAAAATATATAATAATAATAATCCCGGCAATGATTTATTCATCCACATCGATTGATGTGAATGGAGAAATCGGGTTTGCCAGGGCATACGGGCTGAGTGGGTTTGGATGTTGGGCGAGGCTCCTATGTCCTGGCAGACGCCTTTCCCCTCCTTTTTTTTTTTTGGCAGAGATTTTTTCATCCACATTGATCGATGCGAATGAAGAAATCTGTGCCGTTCATTTTTTCTTTCAGCCCAGAGGCTGAACGGAAAAAAAAATCTCATTACCCTTATGCTCAATATAAGGAGAATAGCAGAAACTCCTAATGCTGGCCATACATGTAATGATTGCGGAGACCCTCAAATGCCAGGGCAGTACAAACACCCCACAAATGACCCCATTTTGGAAAGAAGACACCCCAAGTTATTCGCTGAGGGGCATATTAAGTCCATGAAAGATTGAACTTTTTGTCCCAAGTTAGCGGAAAGGGAGACTTTGTGAGAAAAATAAAATAAAAATTTCCGCTAACTTGTGCCAAAAAAGAAAATCTTTTATGACCTCGCCATGCCCCTCATGGAATACTTTAGGGTGTCTTCTTTCCAAAATGGGGTCACATATGGGGTATTTATACTGCCCTGGCATTTTTAGGGGCCCTAAAGCGTGAGAAGAAGTCTGGAATCCAATATCTAAAAACGCCCTCCTAAAAGAAATTTGGGCCCCTTGGCGCACCTAGGCTGCAAAAAAGTGTCACACATGTGGTATCGCCGTACTCAGGAGAAGTTGGGCAATGTGTTTTGGGCTGTCATTTTACATATACCCATGCTGGGTGAGAGAAATATCTCTCTAAAATGACAACTTTGTATAGAAAAATGTGAAAAGTTGACATTTAGAGAGATATTTATCTCACCCAGCATGGGTTTATGTAAAAATACACACCAAAACACATTGCCCTACTACTTTTGAGTACGGAGATACCACATGTGTGACACTTTTTTGCAGCCTAGGTGCCCAAATGGACCCAAATTCTAAAGAGCACCTTTAGGATTTCACAGGGCATTTTTTAGGCATTTGGATTCCAGACTTCTTCTCACGCTTTAGGTTCCCTAAAATGCCAGGGCAGTATAAATACCCCACATGTGACCCCATTTTGGAAAGAAGACACCCCAAGGTATTTCGTGATGGGCATAGTGAGTTCATGGAAGTTTTTATTTTTTGTCACAAGTTAGTGGAATATAAGACTTTGTAAGAAAAAAAATAATAAATCATCATTTTCCGCTAACTTGTGACAAAAAAAAAAAAACTTCTATGAACTCACTATGCCCATCAGCGAATACCTTAGGGTGTCTACTTTCCGAAATTGGGTCATTTGTGGGGTGTTTTTACTGTCTGGGCATTGTAGAACCTCAGGAAACATGACAGGTGCTCAGAAATTCAGAGCTGCTTCAAAATGCGGAAATTCACATTTTTGTACCATAGTTTGTAAACACTATAACTTTTGGGCAAACCAATAAATATACACTTATTGCATTTTTTTTATCAAAGACATGTAGAACAATAAATTTAGAGAAAAATTTATATAGAAATGTAGTTTTATTTCAAAAATTTTACAACAAAAAGTGTCATATTCGATTAATAACAAAAAAAGTAAAAATGTCAGCAGCAATGAAATACCACCAAATAAAAGCTCTATTAGTGAGAAGAAAAGGATGTCATGGCGCATCGGAGGAGTCTGGTTATCCACCTCCCGTCTGCCCATAGGATATAAACGTCCTATGGGTGGATCTCTATTTCTGAACGCACGTTTTAAAACGTCCGTTCAGAAACTGCAGCTGCACGCTAATCGTGCAGCTGCTGATCGGGTTGCCCGCTGTCAGTGACAGCAGGGCAACCCTTAGAGAAGGCAGGGACAGTTCCCAGGTGTCTCTGCCCTCTAGATCGCTGCATACACAGCGCTCACCGAGCGCTGTGTATGCAGAGCAGGAAGCGCTATGCGCTTCCTGTTCCGGCCCGGCGGTCATGTGACCGCCGTGACCGGAGAGTGCAGGAGCTGTGTGAGGTCTTTCACAGACCTCGATCAGCCCTGCTCTGAGGCTGTACAGCGCAGAATTATGCTGTACAGCCTCTCTGGGGGGTGCATTTCTTCTGTAACTTGGGCTACTATGTCAGCCCCAGTTACAGGAGAAATCAACAGTGAAAAAAAAAAGAAAAAGTGAAGCAAATGTCCCCCAGAGGTCTTGTATGACCTTATGGGGGACGAAAAGTGTAAAAAAAAAAATAAATAAATAAAGGATTTAAAAAAAAAAAAAAAGTTTCACATGTAAAAAGCCACAATTACGGTTTTCTCTTTCTGCAGTCTACGGTACTGGTCCACCGGCCCAAGGTTCCGTTGGTATGGTTGATACCTAGGCACTTCTGCTGAGCTTCTAACATGTCTATGCAGGCTGGCAGCTTGGTGGTGATGCACTTGCCTTATGTCCAGTATTACAGGAGTTACAGTGCGGTGGGATCCAGTAGGGTCGAATCCAGGGGAGATGTACACGATGTTAGCAATACATGAGACTTTCTTCTAGTCCAGCTGGGTTGGTTGCCATGAGGGCGGTATTAGTATACTGGTGCCGCATGGTTTGTACGAAGCAGGGCTGCCCCTTGTTGAGTGGATATGGCTGAATCAGTAGTCGCAGGTATAACTTAATGGTCAGCCAGTAGCGGATAACCAGGTCCGTTCATAGACATCGCTCAGGGGGAGCCTTAATATAACACCATTCATGGAGTTACACTGTTAAAGGGTTTCTATCACTTCGTTTCACCTATTTAGCTTTCAGACACTAGCGATCCGCTAGTGTCTGCTTTATCTAACCATCCTAATATAAGAGCTTATTGTCCTGCCGTTTAGCTAAAAAAATAACTTATATAGATATGCAAATGAGCCTCTAGGTGCTATGGGGGCGTGATTAGCACCTAGAGGCTCCGTCTACCTTAACAAACTGCCGCCGCCCAGCGCGTCCCTCCAGCCCGCCCATCTCCTCCGGAATGCGATGCTCCTCGTATTCGGCGCATGCGCAGTGAATGTCTGATCGCTTCCCTGCTCAGACATCTCCACTGCGCCTGCGCCGATGACGTCATAGTGCTCCGAGGAACAGGCGCAGTGGAGATGTCTGAGCAGGGAAGCATCAGACATTCACTGCGCATGCGCAGAACAGAGACGCGCACGGAGAGGATCGCTTCAGCTGGAGATGGGCGGGCTGGAGGGACGCGCTGGGCGGCGGCAGTTTGTTAAGGTAGACGGAGCCTCTAGGTGCTAATCACGCCCCCATAGCACCTAGAGGCTCATTTGCATATCTATATAAGTTATTTTTTTAGCTAAACGGCAGGACAATAAGCTCTTATATTAGGATGGTTAGATAGAGCAGACACTAGCGGATCGCTAGTGTCTGAAAGCTAAATAGGTGAAACGAAGTGATAGAAACCCTTTAAACTGCAGCCTTTCATTCCCCGTTCGGATCTATGTTTTGATGCGGGTCAGATCCACTGACGGGTCCTCTTGACAGGACTTCACAGGTCGGCATGGTGCCCCTTCAAGCATTATTTGCATGTATCATTCCATTGTATGGTAGGCGATACGGGTATAGTTAGGGAGTATTTAGTTTGGATAGTCACGTCCCGTCTCCTTCAGCCTTCTGTTCTGGTTGATTGATATTTTCTCCAAGGTGTTTGTCTCTTCATTCAAGGCCGCACTGAGAGGGGGGTTGTTATTCCAGAATTTTATTATGGGGTAATAGTACTCGGGATTGGGGTCCGTCTATACATCTCGATCCAGTTAATATAAAGGGGTGGGTACCTCCCCTCCACCTGGTTTCGGTCCAGCTGGTCAGTTTGTTTGGTATTCTGTAATGACTTCACGCATGGTGGGGCTCCAATTGTTTTTCCCTTTAGGTTAGATTTCCCCTAGTCGGTTTGACAATTTGTGGGTGATTTGGGCCCGGGGGGGAGTGGATCCGGTCTGGTTTGTTCGGGTACGGTAAATAAAATAAATCTGGTTGCATTTATTATCTATGCTAGCCTGAATAGGCACAACCCTGTTCTCTATATAGAGCTTTGAGGATACAATTCTGATTACTCCTACTGGGACACAGCTTTTATCATCTCCACTGGGACTCACCCATATGATACGGGCTTATTACGCTGGGACTTTAATTATAGGTCTCCAGAAAAATCGAGTATTTATCGATTAAGGATATTGTTTTGTTAGTTGCTTTTTAATTTTATACATGTATCTTACCTTCTCCGGAGCAAGGGGTGGCTCTCTTCGTCCAGAGCACCTAGCGTGATCACTCACAGTGAGCCATCCATTTACTCTTTCCAAGTGCACTATGGTTTGACAATTTACCTTGGTCTTTTAAAAAAAAAAAGAAAAAAGAAAAAATAATAACAAAAAAGAAAATACTTTTGGATGAAATATAACTATTCTGTGTCTAGTTGTGCGATCCTCTTTTGCGTGTTGTGGCTCGGGCTTTTTTTTCTTTCAGATTTGTGGCGTTTAGCGGTTCGATGGCTGGCTTTCGTATACCTTCTGTGCGGTGCGGAGAGAGGAACAGAGGCTGGTGGGCGCTCTTTGGTTTTTCGAGAGGTGGAAGTCTTTTGGACAGGGATCCTGGAATTCAGGTGGTCCTAACTCCTTCCGGAGGTGGTTGGTATAGAGTTCCGCCGGAGGCGCGGTGATGCTGGTGACCCGCGCTGTGGTAATGCGCCTTTGTCTATTCCAGAGCTCTGGACCTCATGTGTCCTGACATATGATTATCCCTTTCTCATCCACCTCCTCAGGCAGAGAGTCCCATAGTCTCACTGCTCTTACCGTAAATAATCCTCTTCTATGTTGTGAAAATACATTCTTACCTCCAGACACAGAGAATGTTCCCCTTGTCACAGTTCTGGGGATGAATAGATGAGGGGAGTGATCTCTGTACTGACCCCTGTTATATTTATACATAGTTATTAGATCTCCCCTCTGTCGTCTTTTTTCTACAGTGAATAACCCCTTATTTTGCCAATCTTTCAGGGTCCTGTAGTTGCCCTATTCCAGTCATTACTTTAGTTGCCCTCCTCTGGACCCTCTCTAGTTCTGCTATGTCTGCCTTGTTCACAGGAAACAGAACTGTACACAGTACTCCATGTGTGGTATGACTAGTGATTTGTAAAGTGGTTGGACTATGCTCTCATCACGGGCCTTATTGGCCTTGGTTTTTAATGGGACCTGATGGTGTCTTCCTTTTGGGGTTAATTTGGACAATTCATTTTCTGGCCTGTACGTGAGCTAAAACAGACTCGGTTCTGCTGGGTGGTGGTCGGAGCCCCGTTGGGAGAACGGGCCTCCTCCGTGGCAGCATTTGAGTACAGCGGAGATATGGTGGTAGCAGATGGAGTAACTGCCCGCTGGGAGTCCAGCGGTTGGCAGACAGCTCTGATGATTACGGTTTAACTTGCCCGCTGGGAGTCCAGCCTTTGGCATACCGTTCCGATATTATGGTTTATTAAGGTTTGCCGCTTTAATAAAGAAGCTGTGGCCGATCACCATCCAGCAATAAAGTGATACAGTTGTCGGTGTCTTTTGTTATGGGTCAAGGTTGGGTAAAGGGGCCAAGGGTGAGTTAAAGGTGGTACCCCCTCCCCCTGTTTCCCTGGATACCAGCAGTCTGCTGTGCCTGGGTGACATGGGCCTAAATCTCTCAAAATCCTCTGTTCTATTGCTGGGTGACATGAACCCCCTTTTGCCGTGAATGTACCCCGGCTGTGCCTAGGTGACAGGGGCCCAAATCTCTCAAAATCCTCAGTTCTATTGCTGGGTGAAATGAACCCCCTTTTGCCGTGAATTAACCCCTGCTGTGCCGGGGTGACATCGGCCTAAATCTCTCAAAATCCTCTGTTCTATTGCTGGGTGACATGAACCCCCTTTTGCCGTGCATGTACCCCTGCTGTGCCTGGGTGACAGGGGCCTAAATCTCTCAAAATCCTCTGTTCTATTGCTGGGTGACATAAACCCCCTTTTGCCGTGAATTAACCCCTGCTGTGCCATGGTGACATGGGCCTAAATCTCTCAAAATCCTCTGTTCTATTGCTGGGTGAAATGAACCCCCTTTTGCCGTGAATGAACCCCTGCTGTGCCTGGGTGACATGGGCCTAAATCTCTCAAAATCCTCTGTTCTATTGCTGGGTGACATGAACCACCTTTTGCCGTGAATGAACCCCTGCTGTGCCTGGGTGACATGGGCCTAAATCTCTCAAAATCCTCTCTTCTATTGCTCGGTGACATGAACCCCCTTTTGCCGTGAATGCACCCCTGCTGTGCCTGGGTGACAGAGGCCTAAATCTCTCAAAATCCTCTGTTCTATTGCTGGGTGACATGAACCCCTTTTTGCCGTGAATGACCCCCTGTTGTGCCTGGGTGACAGGGGCCTAAATCTCTCAAAATCCTCTCTTCTATTGCTGGGTGACAAGATCCCCCTTTTGCCGCGAATGAACCCCTGCTGTGCCTGGTTGACATGGGCCTACATTTCTCAAAATCATCTGTTCTATTGCTAGGTGACAAGAACCCACTTTTGACGTGAATAAACCCCTGCTGTGCCTGGTTGACATGGGCCTACATTTCTCAAAATCATCTGTTCTATTGCTAGGTGACATGAACCCTCTTTTGCCGTGAATGAACCCCTGCTGTGCCTGGGTGACAGGGGCCTAAATCTCTTAGAATCCTCTGTTTTATTTCTGGGTGACAAGATCCCCCTTTTGCCGTGAATGAACCCCTGCTGTGCCTGGGTGACAGGGACCTGAATCTCTCAAAATCCTCTGGTCTATTGCTAGGTGACATGAACCCCCTTTTGCCATCAATAAACCCCTGCTGTGCCTGGGTGACATGGGCCTAAATCTCTCAAAATCCTCTGTTGTATTTCTGGGTGACATGAACCCCCTTTTGCCGTGAATGAACCCCTGCTGTGCCTGGGTGACAGGGGCCTAAATCTTTCAAAATCCTCTGTTCTATTGCTTAGTGACAAGATCCCCCTTTTGCCGTGAATGAACCCCTGCTCTGCATTGCTGACAGGGAACTAAATTTAGTGAAAACATCTGTTACTGATCGGAAGATGCGCGACTACAAGCGCACGCTGATGATAGCATTCCCACCTGACAGCGGGGGCACAGTGGAAGCACAAGTCAAAGTCAGAGGATGAGGAAGAGGTCGCCAACGCAGCTGGGGCACCACCAGCACCTGAGAGGGCAGGGTTAGTATGGCCCAAATGTGTAAAAGCTTTGTCAGCCTTGGAGATGCTGACCTGCCCTGCAGCCAGTGTATAGTGTGAACGTGTGTTTAGCACGACAGAGAGCATTATCACAGGCCGCAGCCAATGTGGACAAGCTTACGTTTATTAAAATGAACCAGGCATGGATCCCACAGGACTTGTCTGTACCTTGTGCAGAATAGACATTTATACCAGCCTCAACCATCCATTCTTGTACTCAAGTGGACTTATTCTTTGTTTTATTTTGTTATATGTCCCAATATTTTCGGGGATACCCCAATTTAAAAATAAAAAATAATACAAATCAGTGTTGGCTACCTATTCCTCCTTCACCGCCGCTTCCACCTACACCGCTACGTCAACCTACACCGCCACATCCACCGCCTCCTCAACCTCCTACTACTAGATCCAGATATATATTTTATTTTTTTCTGTATTTTGTTATTTTAAGTCATTTCCCTATCCACATTTGTTTGCAGAACAGTTGTCATGCTCTTAAGCACATTGTGATGCCTTTGGCAGCCCTCTAGCCCTTTCCAGGTCTATTTTAGAGCCATTTTAGTGCCCAAAAGTTCTCGTCCCCATTAACTTCATCGGGGTTGTGGTTCGGGTTCGGGGTCAAGTTCGAGTGCCGAAACCAATTTTTTTTTTCAAGTTCGGCCTAACTCTTCGAACCCGAACATCCAGGTGTCCGCTCAACTTTAGTCAGGACCTCTTTAGGTAGCCCCACTCGGTAGAACATCTCCATTAGCTCTTTAGCTATAAGTTTCGCCGATGTATGTCACAGTGGCACTGCCTCTGGGTACCGAGTAGCGTAATAAAGGACAACCAAAATGTTTTGGTGTCCCCTAGTGGACTTCGGCACAGGACCTACCAGGTCCATTGCGATTCGCTCAAATGGTACCTCAATGATCAGGAGGGATACCAAGGGACTGTGAAAAAGGTGCTGGCGGCTAGTTGCCTGGCAGGTCGGGCAAGACTTACAGAACTCGTCCACCTCTTTAAACAAACTGTTGTAGTATCCGGTCCTGTGTTTTCTGCATTCCCAGATGACCCCCGAGAACATACTGGTGGGCTTACTCTAACACGAGTTTGTGATAAGCCTGGGGCACCACCAACTGTTCAACGGATTCACCTTGCAGCTGATTTACCCGATACAACATATCCTGATGAACCACAAAATGGGGGAACGCCAATTCTGTCCCTGGTTGTTGTGGTTCAACATCTATTATTAGTACATTTTCCCAGTCTCGGGATAAGGTTGGATCCCGGTGTTGCGCGGTACCAAAATTATCCCCGGAGACATTGAGGTCTGCCAGCTCAGGCCCTCAGTCCTCCATGTCTCCCACCATTACACTCAGCAGGGTTGTCTCCTCCTCTTCCACCGAAGTGGCGGTCACCCCTACCGCTGGCCCTTCGGACTCAGGTTCCCAGGGTTCTGGTCTCCCCCCTGATCAGGGCCACTCTGCTAGGGTTACATCTGTCTCATGCGTATCAGTCACTCTCGGAACAGGCCACAGTGCCGTGAAACCAGGGAAGTCTCTGCCTACTATAAGTTTGTAATGTAGGTTGGTTGCGACAGCCACCTTGTGGATCCACCTGCCGAAAACCGTAGACAGAGACACCAGAGCAGTAGGATAGTGTTTTAAGTCCCCATGTATACACATGACTCCTGCCTTATGGCCGGTGTACTCAGCGGAGCATACCAGGGAAGGTCTTACCAGGGTCACCAGACTTCCTTAGTCCAACAGAGCCTCCGCTGGAGTGTCTCCCACCTCAACCTGGCACAGGTGGTTCAGAGACTCCGGAGCACCCACTGCACACAGTTTACTGGCATATAATGATTGACGGAAGCCATAGATCGTGTCCATGGGTTCCCCCAGACGTGGACAGTCTGCTCGAACATGGCCAGGCTTCCGACACCGCCAGCAGATTATTGGAGAGAGGTCCACAGGGGTTACATCCCGGGCGGGTTTGGTGGGCACTGGTTACTGGGTCTGGGGTGGTGTAACGGTCACATCCACACACACACAGGGGGAAGGGTAGTGACCACTGCGCTCCACCCTCACCCCTGGCCCTGCCTACTTGCCTCACGAGTCCTGATGACAGGGGACAACTGGACTGCAGTCCCTAACTTAGGATATGTGCAGGGAAGACAGACAAGACAAAATACGGAACATGAACGGACCGGGTCAGAACCAAGAGAGCTACGCAGTACAACGGATTAAGCAAAGAATGGTCAGGAGAAGCCGGGGTCAAATACCAGGAGAGTAGCGAAGTACAAGAGGAGTCCAAAGAGAGTAGTCAGGTGGGAGCCGAGGTCACAATACCAGGATGTATGCGCAGTACAGGAGGAGCAGGCAGAGGATCGTCAGGGAACAGGATCAGGTAAATATTCAGTAGTCCAACAGATAGCCAGGAACCTAGAAATTAACAGGCAACCTGTAGCCAGCAGGCTGCCTGTATTTATAGTGGGGAGTGAGGGTCATGTGACGTGGCCAGCGTCACATGACCGACAGACCAACCAGTCGAGCACCGAGTGATCAGCTCAGCGCTCAAGGCAGACTAGGAGCAGGGAGCCACCCAGCTAGTAAAGCCGCCCTGGGAATGAGGTCAAACACAGAACCTCATTCCAAAAGCTAAGCAACAGTTCTGCGGGCAATGGGGGACCGAGTGCACCTTCGGAACCCCGTGACAGTACCCCCCCTTTTACGAGGGGCCACCGGACCCAAGACTTCAGGCGATGGCTTTTCAGGGTGTTCTAAATGAAATTTACGAACAAGTCTAGGAGCATGAACCTCCCTGGCAGGTACCCAAGATCTCTCTTCAGGTCCATACCCCTTCCAGTGAATCAGGTACTGCAAGGAATTACGCACCTTCCTGACATCCACTATTTTAGACACCACATACTCGACAGCATCATTAACAAGAACTGGCGGAGGCGAGGCTTTTGATGGTACTACCGGTTCAAAATATTTTTTAAGCAGAGATTTATGGAACACATTATGAATGTGGAATGACTCAGGCAGCTCCAACCGAAAAGATACCGGGTTAATCACTTCCGTGATCTTATATGGTCCAATAAAACGAGGAGCAAATTTTTTAGAAGTTACCTTGAGAGATAGATTCTTGGAGGACAACCATACTTTATCCCCAACCTGAAAGTTTACCCCCCTTGAACGTCTCCTATCGGCCTTGAGTTTTTGAGAACATTGAGCCTTTTCTAGGTTCGATTGAACCCGGGTCCAAACTGTGCACAGTTCGGAGGAGAGTTTATCAGCTTCAGGGTTAGAGGAGGAGACGGACGACCCAGAATGAAAACGGGGATGAAAACCCTGGTTACAAAAGAAAGGTTATTCAAAGCAAATTCAGCCAACGGAAGGAATTTGACCCATAATTGCTGGTCATCAGCAACATACAACCTCAGGAATTGTTCCACAGACTGATTAAGGCGTTCAGTCTGCCCATTACTCTCAGGATGGTAGGCGGAAGAAAAAGACAACGAAATTTTACATCTTTGACAGAAGGCCCTCCAGAATTTGGACACAAACTGCACACCCCTGTCCGAAACAATATTTTCCGGGATGCCATGTAAACGAACAATCTCTCTCACAAAAATAGACGCCAGGGTTTTAGCATTCGGAAGTTTAGACAGGGGAATGAAATGAACCATCTTGCTAAACCTATCGACCACTACCCAAACCACAGTCTTACCCTCCGCCAGCGGTAGGTCAGTTATAAAGTCCATCGAGATATGGGACCAGGGTCTACTGGGAATGGGTAGGGGTCGTAGGTTACCAGCAGGGCGAGTCCTAGGTGTCTTAGACCTGGCACAAACCTCACAGGCTGACACGTAGGACTTAACATCCCTGGTCAGAGTGGGCCACCAATAAGATCTAGAAACCAGATCCTTAGTGCCCTCAATACCCGGATGTCCACAAAAGGCAGAATCGTGACACTCACCCAACAGCTGGAGACGAAATTGTACGGGAACAAACAACTTATCTGTTGGGGTGGATGCCGGTGCCAGATGTTGTTCAGCCTTAATGCGAGCCGAGATATCCTGGGTTAGAGCCGCTAAGAAGATGTTTGCTGGTAGGATGGATTCAGGCGGCGTCTCAGTGGGTTGAAAAGCATGGAAGCTCCGCGATAATGCGTCTGCCTTCACATTTTTACTTCCCGGCCTGAACGTAATGGAGAAATCAAAACGGGTAAAAAACAGAGCCCATCGGGCTTGTCGGGGATTCAACCTCTTAGCGGACTCGAGAAACATTAGGTTTTTATGGTCAGTGACAACAGTTACTCGATGCCTTGCCCCCTCCAAAAAATGTCTCCACTCCTCAAATGCCCATTTAATGGCCAACAGCTCCCTATTCCCTATGTCGTAGTTTCTCTCCGTGGGAGAGAATTTTCTAGAGAAGAAGGCACACGGTCTCAGGTTAGTGAGGCTAGCAGGACCTTGTGAAAGGACGGCTCCTGCGCCGTCCTCGGACGTATCCACCTCCACAATAAAGGGTCTCTCCTGATCAGGCTGGATCAGAATGGGAGCGCTACTAAATGCCTTTTTTAATGTTTCAAATGAAGAAATGGCCTTGGTAGACCAATTCTCCAAATCCGCCCCTTTCTTAGTAAGGTCGGTCAATGGCTTAGCAATTACAGAAAAATTCATGATAAATTTACGGTAGTAATTAGCGAAACCCAAAAACCGTTGAAAAGCCTTTAAGGATGAAGGCCTTACCCATTCCTTAATTGCTAAAACCTTACCAGGATCCATCTTAAAGGCGTGAGGAGTCAAAACATGACCAAGAAACAGTATCTCCTGTACACCAAAGACACATTTCTCTTGCTTAGCGGATAGCTGGTTCTCCCTCAACACCTCTAATACTTGTTTGACATGGGACACATGAGATTCGAAATCAGGAGAGAATATCAAAATGTCGTCAAGATAGACAATAATAAATTTACCTAAGAACTCCCTAAGAATATCGTTCATTAAGTTTTGGAACACAGCTGGGGCATTGCTGAGTCCAAAAGGCATCACCTGATATTCAAAATGTCCTATCGGAGTATTGAACGCTGTCTTCCATTCGTCTCCCTCCTTGATTCGGATTAGATTGTAAGCCCCTTTCAGGTCAATCTTGGAAAACCAGGTTGCCCCCAAAACCTGGTTAAATAAATCCGGAATCAATGGGAGAGAGTATCTATTTTGGACAGTGATTTTATTTAATCTCCGGTAATCAATACAAGGCCTAAGACCACCATCCTTCTTTTTAACAAAGAAAAACCCTGCTCCCATAGGAGAGACTGAAGGTCTAATATGCCCTTTAGCAAGGCTCTCCTTAATATAATCTTCCATAGCCTTGCGTTCGGGCCCTGAAAGATTATAAATTGGACCTTTAGGAAATTCGGCACCCTCAATTAGCTCTATGGCGCAATCATAAGGTCTATGGGGGGGTAGAACCTCTGGAGTAAGGGATGAGAACACATCAGAATATTCCTTAATAACAGAGGGTAATGTATTAGACCCTACTGAAACCCCAGCCTGGACCACGGACAAGCATGAGTCACACTAAGGTCCCCATTTCACCAACTCTCCTTTGGACCAATCAATTGTGGGGTTATGTAAACGGAGCCAAGGCAACCCTAGTACCACCTGAACCGGTAGGTTCTCCAGGACTAGAAGAGAACATCTCTCAGAGTGGCACACACCCACGGACAGAGAAATTTCAGAGGTACATGACCTCACCGTACCACCAATCAGGGGAGTAGCATCAATAGCCATGACATGGATAGGTGTAGGTAAAGCAAACATTGGAATACCCAATTTACAAGCAAACTCAAAGTCCATAAAGCTGGCCGCTGAACCGGAGTCAATAAAGGCCTTACCCGGCCACTTATTAACCCCCAGAGAAATTGTTATGGGTACCAAAAGCTTACCTTTAGAAAAATCAGGGTGTACCTGGTCTTTAGGTTGTCTTGCCTTAGAAGACTTGTCAGAGAGAACCCTCTTAGGACACTTGTTGATCCAATGGCCAGGATCTCCACAGTAGAAGCACTCTCCGCGTCTGCGACGAAGATTACCCCGGGTCATGCCAACCTGCATGGGTTCCTCAGTGGAGACCTCAGTGTTGTCCCTGGAAAAGGCCTTTGGCTGGACCACCATCTGAGAACAGAACTGTCGTTCTTGTCGTCTCTCTCTAACTCGTCTGTCAAGTCGGACAACTAGGGTCATCATCTCCTCTAAGGTCTCAGGAATTTGGTAATTGACCAATAGATCTTTTAAATTATCAGATAGACCAGACCTAAACTGACTCTTCAGGGCTGGTTCATTCCATCCTGAGGGGACACACCACCATCTGAATTGGGTGCAATACTCCTCCGCAGGGAGATGGCCCTGAACCAGTGCCCTAAGAGCTGTCTCGGCTACCAGGGCCCTGTCTGGTTCGTCATAGAGGGTACCCAGGGCCTGAAAAAAAACCTCCACAGAAGTTAGACAACTGGTCCCAGGAGGTAACGAAAATGCCCAGTCCTGGGGCTCACCCTGTAGTAGAGAAATGATAATCCCCACGCGTTGGCTCTCGGGACCGGAGGACACGGGGCGCAAACGGAAGTAGAGTTTGCAATTCTCCTTAAAGGAGAGAAACCTCTTCCGGTCTCCAGAAAAGGGTTCTGGGAGCTTGATCTGGGGTTCAAAATATGGACTGGAGGACAGAGGAGTGGAAGAACCTTGCCCTAACTCACAAGAACTGAGTTTCTCTCCTAGCTCCTGCACCCTCTGTGTCAAATTAGAGACATGGTCAGTCAGGGTTGTAAGAGGATTCATGATACAGTGGTTATTGGGCCTGTTAATCTGTAACGGTCACATCCACACACACACAGGGGGAAGGGTAGTGACCACTGCGCTCCACCCTCACCCCTGGCCCTGCCTACTTGCCTCACGAGTCCTGATGACAGGGGACAACTGGACTGCAGTCCCTAACTTAGGATATGTGCAGGGAAGACAGACAAGACAAAATACGGAACATGAACGGACCGGGTCAGAACCAAGAGAGCTACGCAGTACAACGGATTAAGCAAAGAATGGTCAGGAGAAGCCGGGGTCAAATACCAGGAGAGTAGCGAAGTACAAGAGGAGTCCAAAGAGAGTAGTCAGGTGGGAGCCGAGGTCACAATACCAGGATGTATGCGCAGTACAGGAGGAGCAGGCAGAGGATCGTCAGGGAACAGGATCAGGTAAATATTCAGTAGTCCAACAGATAGCCAGGAACCTAGAAATTAACAGGCAACCTGTAGCCAGCAGGCTGCCTGTATTTATAGTGGGGAGTGAGGGTCATGTGACGTGGCCAGCGTCACATGACCGACAGACCAACCAGTCGAGCACCGAGTGATCAGCTCGGCGCTCAAGGCAGACTAGGAGCAGGGAGCCACCCAGCTAGTAAAGCCGCCCTGGGAATGAGGTCAAACACAGAACCTCATTCCAAAAGCTAAGCAGCAGTTCTGCGGGCAATGGGGGACCGAGTGCACCTTCGGAACCCCGTGACAGGTGGAGAGTTACGGGATTTGACTGGCCCCCTCCCAACAGAACCCCCCTGTAAGTTCCGGGTAGCCTCATAGCGCTCCACCAGGTCAACCATCTCCAGCGCATTACCTGGAGAGATTTGGCCAATCCATTGCTGGAGAGGGACCAGCACATTCACCCCCAGTCTTGCCAAAATCTCCCCCTTTACCTTTGGGTAGTCGGCAGCTTGATCGTCCGGCAAATCGAAAAACACCCGCTGGGACTCTGATGTCAGAAAAGGAGCGACGATCTCAGCCCACTGGTCTTGGGGCAGCTTTTCCCTGGTGGCCACTTTCTCATACATTGCCGGGTAGGTCTTGACGTCGTCTGCGGGGGTCATTTTAGGGATCGCTTCACGGACTGCTTTCCGGGCATCGTGTACGCTTGGGGTTGCTCCTGCTGTCTGCAAAACCATTACGTGTTGTAGCAGCAACTGGTTGGTCTCCTTCTGCTGCTCATTAGCCTCACGTTGCTTTGCTGCAGGTTAGCCTCCACGAGGGCCTTCATAACAGCCTCCATTTCATCACGTGACACCAGTTTGAATCTAGCCGGTTTGATAAATGACATACAACCGTGTGCAAGCAAAAAATATTTTGGTGTTCACGACAGCCTCACTGCGCTTGCCAGCTCCAAGCCACCAATTGTAGGGATTTGCTCTGGTAGGCAGGGTAAGCGGACGCAATACAGAGGCAAAACCACGGTTGAAAAGCAAAAGTCAGTGTTTATTCACACAAAAAGGCAGAAAAGAAGCACAATACTTGGCAGGGCCCTGGTGCTAATTCACACCGCAGGAATCCTCGTGTTAATTCACACAGCAATAGTTCACAGAACTCAAAAACACGTCACCTGGCAGTCCACAGCAGGCTTTAGGGCGCCTGGCTTCCAGCTGGAAGCTCTCATGCAGCTCTCAGCCTTGCAGTATGGCAGAACTCCTCAGCTCCCAAAACACAGAGCTCCACTATCACCTGGAGGTTCATTCCACACCCAGCTGAGCTGCTGGCTGGGTTTTTAAACCCCAGCCCAAAACCTGGCCTGGATGTGGGGAACAGCCACCCACCTTGCTCTTTGGCTCCTCCCAATAAGAACCCGGCCTGGATTGGCTTTACAGCTACACTAAGTAAAACAGTGTCAGCGAGCACTAGCTGGCGCTGATACTCAAAATTACCGGTTCTTATCTCACCGAGGCCAGGAACCTCGGTGACACGTACCTTCCGTCAATGACGGACCCCTGCACCTTCCTACACAGTATTTGATCTTGATTTGGAAGCCAAAAGCAGGAATGGGTCTAAAACTCAGAAGACATGCAAATAGTCCCAACACATGTTATCTCTATTTTGGACCCACTCCTGTTTTTTTTGGTCTTATCAATACTGATTACTATGCATGTTTCTGCGATGCAAAGTGATGTACACTGTGATACACTCTACCTGCAGGCCAGGAAATAGCTGATTTATAATAAACTTTGTGACAAATTAATTCTGATCACATCAAATGTCTGGGAAAAATTTGGCGAATCGTCAAAATCTAATTTTTAAAAACTACTATCATCTCTACTCAAAATGACATACTTTCATTGTTTAGGATCCATGAACCTGATTCATCAAGGCTCAAGGCTGACATCTTAATGGGGCCTGCGCTGCTAGAGGAGCCATGTAATTTATGACTAGGAGCTGGTATGCTGTAAGGAAACCTATGGCAGCTCTGAGTTTGGAGCTGCCATAGATATAAGTCATTATTAACACTCGTTTGAGGAATAAATAATGATGAATGAGCTCGGCCGATGGTCCAGCCCATATTTTTTCCTCCCCACACCCCCTTTTTCGTAAAAATTGGCAAGGGCAGCGTAAAATTTCATTTGCAACTAGAAAAGTCTCAATGGCGTTGAAAAGTCGCAAATCTGGTGGATGATAAATGGTGGTAATGATGATAATAAATTTCCCTGTTTAACACATGTCTATTTCATCCCTCCTGATTGGCTGTTGCTGACTGTAAGGCATTACAGAGAGCACACAGGTTAGGGGTCATGTTGTCCTAAATTTATATCTTCCCTACCCTCTGTGCTATTACTGTACTGTGATATATAAAGTAACAGATGCCATTATCAGCACTATATAAAAATCGAATTGCAAAACCTTCATTTGCAAGATGAATATGTCTGAAATTCAAAACAAGTATAAGCAAGATATTGCTGCATTTGTGGGAGGGGTTGCTGACATGGCCGCCAGGTGAGTTAGGCGCGATTCTCACGTATGGGCTACCTTTTGTGCTTCTTAGTGTTGGCAGGGGTGGTTGAGGCCATCGTCCTGGGCATACGGGCATGCAGCCCTACTTTTGCTAGTTCCGCGTGGTGACGCCTACTGTTGTGGCCACTGGGGGGGTTTTGAAAAAAAATAAAAAAATAAAATATATATGTATATATATATATATATATATATATTTTTTTTTTTTTTCTAGGCAGGTACTGCCAGGTCTGTCACGTCTACAGACTCGTTATAAAGCCCTGCCACGACTGCAGGCATTAGTCTGTCACGACTACAGACTCGTTATAAAGCCCTGCCACGACTGCAGGCATTAGTCTGTCACGACTACAGAGTCGTTATAAAGTCCTGCCACGACTGCAGGCATTAGTCTGTCACAACTACAGACCCGTTACGAAGCCCTGCCACGACTGCAGGCATTAGTCTGTCACGACTACAGACTCGTTATAAAGCCCTGCCACGACTGCAGGAATTAGTCTGTCACGACTACAGAGTCGTTATAAAGTCCTGCCACGACTGCAGGCATTAGTCTGTCACAACTACAGACCCGTTACGAAGCCCTGCCACGACTGCAGGCATTAGTCTGTCACGACTTCAGACTCGTTATAAAGTCCTGCCACGACTGCAGGCATTAGTCTGTCACGACTACAGACCCGTTACGAAGCCCTGCCACGACTGCAGGCATTAGTCTGTCATGACTTCAGACTCGTTATAAAGTCCTGCCACGACTGCAGGCATTAGTCTGTCACGACTACAGACCCGTTACGAAGCCCTGCCACGACTGCAGGCATTAGTCTGTCACGACTACAGACGCGTTAAAAAAAAACAAAAAAAAATGGCTATTCAGAGGCCTGGTGGGGCCATTGCATACAGTTATTGGGGTAGCACGTGCTTAGAGCAGGTATGATTGTATGTTTTCTGATACCTGGTTTACATGCGGGGCGAGTGTCTGCAGTTTGCTCAAGCTATGCACGCTGTGTTTAAGTGATGGTAAATGTGGATCAATGGTCGATTAAAAAAAATTAAAAAAAATAAAAAACATGGTACGGAGGCTCTTTCACACCTGGGCAATGGCAGAGAGTGCCAGGCGAGTGCTGGTGTTCACGGTAGAATCAGACTCGTTTACACAAGACCCACATTACGGTCTGCGACTTGTCATACGCTGGGACGAAGCAGAGGTGGGCGCTAATGGTCAAACGACTGTGGTTAGCATATTTTGTCCGGCTGTTCAGGGGCTTGTTGGATGCTATTGAATATTGTTATTGGTGTAAGCATGTGCCTAGAATAGTTATGGTCGCATGTTTTCTGATACCTGTTACATACGGGACGCATGTCTCCAAGCTACGCACGCTGTGTTTAAGTGATGGTATTTTATATATTTAGTTTTGGAAGGGTCATGTATCAATGGTCATTTAATGAAAAAAAAAAAAAGGCAGCACGTTCACGCCTGGGTAAACAGCAAAAGGTGCCAGGCGAATGCTGGCGCTCATGGTAGGATCGAACTTGCTGCACAGGACTCACACTGCGGTCCGCGATTTGCAGTGTTCTGGGATGAAGGGGGTTGGGCGCTAATAGTCGGATGTTGGTGGCTAAGATAGTTGCCCGGCTGTTTCGGGGCTTGGGGGGGGGGGGGGGGTCTACTGTATATATAGGTATTGGTATGATAGATGCCTAAAATTAGGCAGGAATGAGCGAAAAAAAAAAAAAAAAAAAGTTGCATGTTTAACTGTCACCTGTTTTACATGTGGGGCGCACGTCCGCAGTTAGCGTCGGATATGCAAGGTGTCGGTAAATGTGTATCAGTGGTCTGTGTATGGGGGCACAAGCAGATTTGGTCAAGGCATCTGTAATTGAGTTCCGATGTTCTTGTATGTAAGTGTGTTTAATCTATAAACATTATTTTATGGACAAGCATGAGTCAGCGGTTCCGTGCTATGTTTATAGGTGCACTATATGTCTATCAATTGGCTTTGCATCAGGGTTTATGTTCAACCAGGTTATGTCTTTCTTAGGCCAATACGAGGTGGTTCTGTGGTGACCATCATTGTAAAGAAAAATAAATAAAATGCCTTTAGTCTCTCACGCATGGCTCCGCCATTAGAGTCTCTCACGCATGGCTCCGCCATTAGAGTCTCTCACGCATGGCTCCGCCATTAGAGTCTCTCACGCATGGCTCTGCCATTAGAGTCTCTCACGCATGGCTCCTCCGTTTTAGTTTTGTACATATGACTCCGCCATTAGAGTCTCTCACGCATGGCGCCTCTGTTTTAGTTTTATACATATGACTCCGCCATTAGAGTCTCTCACGCATGGCTTCTCCGTTTAAATTTTACACACATAACTCTGCCATTTGAGGCCGGCTGCGTGGTCCCACAACAAGTAGGTTCCATGTCTTTTCTGCCTTCAGACCCGCTCGCATGGCTCGGTCATCTGTGGCTCGCAATACAATTTTCTCGTGGTGGCTCGCACACGTGGCTTGTGCCATTAGAGTCTCACTTACTTTATTGTTTTCTGACTTTTCTAGGTTGTTGGGTCTTCGTTGTTTTCTTTATAAGCAGTCATCCCAAGCCTGTCTTGGCGGAAATCACCTTCTCCCAGGCAGGCTTACTTCATCTACAAACTCGGGCTGAGGGTGTTGGTGTCCGGCCTAAGTCCTGGGTATCGGTCCGTCTTCCAGTAGGAGGTACAGTAATAAAGCGCAGCTTACGAAGTCTGTCATGTCTTCTGACACGACAAGTCCTATCACGACTACAGGCGCAGCATACATAGTTTATCACGACCGTAAGCTTATTTTCTGTCACAACTGCAGGTATTATGTGTATATTCCGTCCTTATTACAAGTAACATTAGCTCGTTAATCGAAATAGCGATGTATTCCTGTGGATGGTTCCCCAGGCCTGGTGAGTTTGCACATTTCACTTAATCTACTACTACAGTAAGACGGCAGACGCCATGTGCTAACTTTTGGGTCCTTAATAAAAAAATTAAAAATATAAAAATAAAAATGTAGCCTTGGGAATAAGTAGAGGTGAAGTATTTGCCACCAGTAACAGTCGGTGCCCGATCAGGGCCCTTGGTGGATGATTGGAGTTCATTTAGGCCCTTCCAACAGATTCACCATTGTTTGTTTCAGTCTGCAGCTCTCAGGATTCAGACCTACTCGTTATATGGTCATATGTTGTTAGTCAACATAGGAGTAAATCGTTTCTGGTTACCGGCAACTCTTTCAATCGCATCAGCATTAACCATCTCCAAGAACGATGTGCTGGTGCACATGACAAAGAGGTAAGGTAGATGGAAGTCACTGTGATATATACGGTATATTCCGCACCTTCATCGTGAAAGGTCTTTTCCGTTCAAAATTGGGTGTCGTAACGGTATGTATATATTTACTCTAAACTAAGGTCTGCTCTTTTTGGCCCCTTTAGGCTGCCCTACCACAGCAGTTGTGGCATAACTCTACTGCTTGTTGTAGATAGGGTTAGATTGGTTAGGTTCACCTTTCTGATAGCCGATCCGACCACAAGTATAAGCAAGATATTGCTGCATTTGTGGAAGGGGAGGCTGATTACAAGGCTATTTATACGTACCTGTGGGCCCAGGCTGACGCCGATTCAGCTGATTTCACCCACCCACACCTTCTTACAGTCACTTCACATTAGGGTGGCACCCTTTAGGCTGCCCTACCACAGCAGTTATGGCATAACTCTACTGCTTGTTGTAGATAGGGTTAGATAGGTTAGGTTCGCAGATCCGACCACAAATTAAATTATTTTAGAATTGATTAAATCATCACTAAACATCCCATTAAAAACTGCTTAAAATGTGGGTCAGTATGCACTACCTATCTTATAGAATTTCCATGCAATCTAAGATATGAGGAGAGAACAATTTATACCCTGAGAAAATGTTTGAAGAAACACAGCTAAAATATATCTAAGGCCATCTGCACACGAGTGTGGGTGAACATACACAATATCCGCACAAATTTCCATGCCAGTTGATGTGCGTTTTAGCAGAATATCTGTACCAAAATCTACAATGTTTAATTGTGGTTTTTGGTGCAGATATGACACGCTTTTGAAAAGGGTGAAATCATAACGATTAAACATAATCGACATGCTATTTTATTTGAAATCCACGCAGCAGGTCAATTTCCAAAAGGAAAAAATCTGCAAAGTGTACATGAGATTAGTGTAATCTCATTCACTTTGCTACTACTGTAACAAGCTGTGGTTTTTCCGCACGAAAATCTGCGTGGAAAAACTGCACATATTCCGCAATGTGTGCAGGTGGCTTAATAATTATATGAAAAATAGTGTCTCTAGACAGTTTCATTTGCACCATAAGAGTGACACCACACTACTTAAGGGGGTTGTGCACCCGACCGATCAGCTGTTTGAGGAGGAGGCAGTGCTTCGTCTCCCATGCAGTGGCGGCATATTGTAAATAACAAGTACAGCCTCCATTCAGGTGACTGTAGAGAGTACTTGTAATTAGAGTTGAGCGGACACCTGGATGTTCGGGTTCAGCAGGTGCGGCCGAACTTGAAAAAAAAATTGGGTTCGGGACCCGAACTTGACCTCGAACCCGAAACACATTTGAAGTCAATGGGGACCCGAACTTTTGGCCACCAAAATGGCTCTAAAATAGCCCTGGAAAGGGCTAGAGGGCTGCAAAAGGCATCAAAATGTGCTTAAGAGCATGGCAATTGTTCTGCAAACTGTGGATAGGGAAATGACTTAAAATAACATAAAATACAGAAAAATAAAAAAATATAAATCTGGATCTATAAGTAGGAGGTTGAGGAGGCGGTGGATGGGTGGACGTGGCGGTGTAGGTTAACGTGGCGGTGTAGGTGGAAGCAGTGGTAAAGGAGGAATAGGTAGCCAACACTGATTTGTGTTATTTTTTATTTTTAAATTGGGGTATCCCCCAAAATATTGGGACATATAACAAAATAAAACAAAGAATAAGTGCACTTGAGTACAAGAATGGATGGTTGAGGCTGGTATAAATGTCTATTCTGCACAAGGTACGGACAAGTCCTGTGGGATCCATGCCTGGTTCATTTTAATAAACGTAAGCTTGTCCACATTGGCTGCGGCCTGTGATAATGCTCTCTGCCGTGCTAAACACACGTTCACACTATACACTGGCTGCAGGGCAGGTCAGCACCTTCAAGGCTGATAAATCTTTTCCACATTTGGGCCATGCTAACCCTGCCTTCTCAGGTGCTGGCGGTGCCCCAGCTGCGTTGGCGACCTCTTCCTCATCCTCTGACTTTGACTTGTGCTTCCACTGTGCCCCCGCTGTCAGGTGGGAATTCCATCAACAGCGTGCGCTTGTAGTCGCGCATCTTCCGATCAGTAACAGGTGTTTTCACTAAATTTAGTTCCCTGTCAGCAATGCAGAGCAGGGGTTCATTCACGGCAAAAGGGGGTTTATGTCACCCAGCAATAGAACAGAGGATTTTGAGAGAACGAGGCCCATGTCACCCAGGCACAGCAAGGGTTCATTCACTGCAAAAAGGGGTTCATGTCACCCAGCAATAGAACAGAGGATTTTGAGAGAACGAGGCCCCTGTCACGCAGGCACAGCAGGGGTTCATTCACGGCAAAAGGGGGTTCATGTCACCCAGCAATAGAACAGACGATTTTGAGAGATTTAGACCCCTGTCAACCAGGCACAGCAGGGCTTCATTCTCGGCAAAAGGGGGTTCATGTCACCCAGCAATAGAACAGAGGATTTTGAAATATTTAGGCCCCTGTTACCCAGGCACAGCAGGGGTTTGTATACGCCAAAAATGGAAAAATGGCACCCGACAATTGAAAATAAGATTTTTTTCAATTTAGGACACTAAAATTGGTACTTTTTTGCATTAAAATGGCTCTAAAATAATCCTTGAAAAGGCTAGAGGGATGTAAAAGGCAGTAAAATGTGCTTAAGAGCATGGCAACTGCTCTGCAAACAAATGTGGATAGGGAAATAACTTGAAATAAAATAAAATAACTAAAAATTACAAATTATTAACCTGCAACTCAGAGAAGGAGGTGGATATGGAGTTGGAGGTTGAGGAGGCGGTGAATGTGGTGTTGTAGGTGGTGGCAGCAATAGAGGAGGAGGAGGTAGCCAACAATGTTTTTTTTTTTTTTTTTTGGGGGTAGGTAGCCCCCAAAATATTGGGACAAATAAAAAAAAAGAAAACAAAGAATCATTGCACTTGACTTGAGTACAAGAATGTATGTTTGATGGTGGTATAAATGTCTATTCTGCACAAGGTACAGACAAGTCTTGTGGGATCCAAGCCTGGTTCATTTTAATGAACGTGAGCTTGTCCTCGTTGGCTGTGGACAGGCGGCTGCGTCAGTCTGTAATGGCGCCTCCTGCCGTGCTAAATACACGTTCAGAGAGTACACTGGCTGCAGGGCAGGCCAGCACCTCCAAGGCATACAGGGCAAGCTCTGGCCATGTAGACAATTTGGAGACCCAGAAGTTGAATAGGGCAGAACCATTAGTCAGTATGTGTAGGCGTGTGCACAGGTACTGTTCCACCATGTTGTTCAAATGCTGCCTCCTGCTAACACGCACCATATTAGCAGTTGGGGCCGGTTGTTGCGGCGAGGTGACAAAGCTTTTGCACATGTCGGCCATGCTAACCCTGCCTTCTGAGGTGCTGGCGCTGACACAGCTCCATTGCTGACCTCTTCCTCCTCCCCTGCCTTCGCCTTGTGCTTCTACTTGTCCACTGGCGTCAGTCGGGAATGCTCTCAGGAGAGCGTCTACCAGCGTGCGCCTTTAGTCGGGCATCTTCCGATCACGCTCCAGTGAGGGAATTAAGGACGGCACATTGTCTTTGTAATGAGGATCCAGCAGGGTGGCGACCCAGTAGTCAGAACACGTTAAAATGTGGGCAACTCTGCTGTCGTTGCGCAGGCACTGCCGCATGTAGTTGCTCATGTGTGCCAGGCTGCCCAGAGGTAAGGACAAGCTGTCCTCTGTGGGAGGCGTATCGTCTGCGTCCTCCGTATCTCCCCAGCCATGCACCAGTGATGGGCCCGAGCTGCGTTGGATGCCACCCCGCTGTGAACATGCATCATCCCCATCCTCCTCCTCATCCTCCTCCTCCTCGTCCTCCAGTAGTGGGCCCTGGCTGGCCAAATTTGTACCTGGCCTCTGCTGTTGCAAAAATCCTCTTTCTGAGCCACTTCTAAAAGACTGGCCTCTTACTCCTCCTCGTCCTGGTCCACATCGTCTTCCATCATCGCCCTAAGTGTTATCTCAAGGAGACATAGAAGTGGTATTGTAAGGATGATAACGGCAACATCGCCACTGGCCATGTTGGTGGAGTACTCGAAACAGCGCAACAGGGCACACAGGTCTCGCATGGAGGCCCAGTCATTGGTGGTGAAGTGGTGCTGTTCCGCAGTGCGACTCACACGTGCGTGCTTCAGCTGAAACTCCACTATGGCCTGCTGCTGCTCGCACAGTCTCTCCAGCATGTGCAAGGTGGGCACGTCGCATATGAGGCGGTGAGCGGGAAGGCCGAAGTTACGCTGTAGAGCAGACAGCCGAGTGACGGCAGGATGGGAATGCCGGAAGCGCGCACAGACGGCACTTTATGCAGCAGCTCTGACATGTCGGGGTAGTTGTGAATGAATTTCTGCACCACCAAATTCAGCACATGCGCCAGGCAAGTTATGTGCGTCAAACCTGTTAGTCCCAGAGCTGCAACGAGATTTCGCCCATTATCGCACACCACCAGGCCGGGCTTGAGGCTCACTGGCAGCAACCAGTCATCGGTCTGTTGTTCTATACCCCGCCACAATTCCTGCGCGGTGTGGGGCCTGTCCCCCAAACACATCAGTTTCAGAACGGCCTGCTGACGTTTACTCCTGGCTGTGCTGAAGTTGATGGTGAAGGTCTGTCGCTGACTGGATGAGGAGGTGGTAGAAGAGGAAGAGGAAGCCGAGTAGGAAGATTGGGCAACAGGAGGCAAAGAATGATGCCCTGCGATCCTTGGCGGCGGAAGGACGTGCGCCAAACAGCTCTCCGCCTGGGGACCAGCCGCCACTACATTTACCCTAGTGTGCAGTTAGCGAGATATAGCGTCCCTGGCCGTGCTTACTGATCCACGTAACTGTGGTTAGGTGGACCTTGCCACAGATGGCATTGCGCAGTACACACTTGATTTTATCCGATACTTGGTTGTGCAGGGAGGGCACGGCTCTCCTGGAGAAGTAGTGGCGGCTGGGAACGACGTACTGTGGGTTAGCAAGCGACATGAGCTGTTTGAAGCTGTCCGTCTCCACCAGCCTGAATGACAGCATTTCATAGGCCAGTAGTTTAGAAATGCTGGCATTCAGGGCCAGGGATCGAGGGTGGCTAGGTGGGAATTTATGCTTTCTCTCAAAGGTTTGTGAGATGGAGAGCTGAACGCTTCTGTGTGACATGGTGGAGATGCTTGGTGATGGAGGTGGTGTTTTTGGTGGTACATCCTCTGTTTGCTGGACGGTAGGTGTCAACGTTCCTCCAGAGGAAGAGGCCGAGGCAGCAGCAGAAGAGGGAGCAGGAGGGGCCTGAGCCCTTTCTTGCTTTTGAAGGTGCTTACTCCACTGCAGCCCGTGTCTCGCATGTAGATGCCTGGTCATGCAGGTTGTGCTAAGGTTCAGAAAGTTAATGCCTCGCTTCAGGCTCTGATGGCACAGCGTGCAAACCACTCGGGTCTTGTCGTCAGCACATTGTGTGAAGAAGTGCCATGCCAGGGAACTCCTTGATGCTGCCTTTGGAGTGCTCGGTCCCTGGTGGCGGTGGCCAGTAGCAGGCGAACTGTTTCGGTGACAGTTGCTCTGCTTTTGCACCCTGCTCCCGCTTTTGCTACGCTGTTCCTCCGAACTCTGAAAGTCAGTGGCACGACCTTCATTCCATGTGGGGTCTAGGACCCCATCATCCCCTGCATCGTCTTCCACCCAGTCTTCCTCCCTGACCTCCTTTTCGGTCTGCAGACTGCAGAAAGACGACACAGTTGGCACCTGTGTTTCGTCATCATCAGAGACGTGCTGAGGTAGTATTCCCATGTCCTCATCAGGAAACATAAGTGGTTGTGTGTCAGTGCATTCTATGTCTTCCACCCCTGGGGAAGGGCTAGGTGGATGCCTTTGGGAAACCCTGCCAGCAGAGTCTTCAAACAGCTTAAGAGACTGCTGCATGACTTGAGGCTCAGACAGGTTCCCCGATATGCACGGGGGTGATGTGACAGACTGATGGGCATGGGTTTCAGGCGCCACCTGTGCGCTTTTTGCAGAAGACTGGGTGGGAGATAATGTGAACATGCTGGATCCACTGTCTGCCACCCAATTGACTAGCGCCTGTACTTGCTCAGGCCTTACCATCCTTAGAACGGCATTAGGCCCAACCAAATATCGCTGTAGATTCTGGCGGCTACTGTGACCTGAGGTAGTAGGTTCAGTAGGATGTGTAGCTGTGGCAGAATGGCCACGTCCTCTCCCTGCAGCAAAGGCTCCACCAACACCACCACCGGGACCATGACCGCGTCCCTTTTTAGATGTTTGCCTCATAGTTAGCGTTCACAAAGCAAAGTAAAAATTGGTTAAGTATGTTAAAAATAATTAACCGCCAATATAAACCCTGATGTAGGGTATTGCACTCCAATTTTTTTTTTAACTCTATATGGCAGCGGTATTTGTGGCCTAAATGTGACTGTATTCGATGTACGTTAAATCCAAAAAGATCAGTGTATGAACACACGGTTTATTTAAACCGCAGAAAATGAATGGCTGTATTTGTGGCCAAAATGTGACTGTATTCTATGTGCGTTAATTTCAAAATGAGCAATATATGTACACACGGTTTATTTCAACCGCAGTAAACGAATGGCCGTATTTTTGGCCTAAATGTGACTGTCACCTATGCACGTGTAATCAAAGATGACCAGTATATGAACACACGGTTTATTTAAACCGCAGTAAACGAATGTCCGTATTTGTGGCCTAAATGTGACTGTATTCTAAGTACATTAAATTCAAAATGAGCAGTATATGAACACACGGTTTATTTCAACCGCAGTAAACGAATGGCCGTATTTGTGGCCTAAATGTGATTGTATTCTATGTACGTTAAATTCAAAATGAGCAGTATATGAACACACGGTTTATTTCAACTGCAGTAAACGAATGGACGTATTTGTGGCCTAAATGTGACTGTATTCTATGTACGTTAAATTCAAAATGAGCAGTATATGAACACACAGTTTTTTTCAACCACAGTAAACGAATGGCCGTATTTGTGGCCTAAATGTGACTGTCACCTATGCACGTGTAATCAATGATGACCAGTATATGAACACATGGTTTATTTCAACCACAGTAAACGAATGGCCATATTCGTGTTCTAAATGTAACTGTATTCTATGTACGATAAATTCAAAATGAGCAGTATATGAACACACGGTTTATTTCAACCGCAGTAAACGAATGGCCGTATTTGTGGCCTAAATGTGACTGTATTCTATGTACGTTAAATTTAAAATGAGCAGTATATGAACACACGGTTTATTTCAACCACAGTAAACGAATGGCCGTATTTGTGTCACCTATGCACGTGTAATCAAAGATGACCAGTATATGAAATTTTTTTTTTTAAATGCAGTAACCTAATGGCCATATTTGTGGCCTAAATGTGACAGTCACTTATGCACGTGTAATCATAGATGACCAGTATATGAAAAAAAATAATTTTTAAGCACTGTCAGCAAAAAAGCTGTATTTCTGGACTAGCAGACATGCAGATAGATAGTGCTGGTGCACTATATGAAAAAAATAAATTTTTAAGCACAGTCAGCAAAAAAGCTGTATTTCTGGACTAGCAGACATGCAGATAGATAGTGCTGGTGCACTATATGAAAAAAAAAAAAAATTGAAGCACAGTCAGCAAAAAAGCAGTATTTCTGGACTAGCAGACATGCAGATAGATAGTGCTGCACCAGAATGTCTGCATAAAATGGCTTCCGATTAGGTATTCGTAGTGACAAATGTAGTGTCCCACTAGGTAAAGGCGGGCACTACACAAGGGTTAACATCTCTTTTGCATTACTGTGATGTTTAATTATGCATTTCCCTGTGTTATCTGAGTGTCAGGCCTGTTAGGGTGTAGTTTAGCCTCCTAGACATTAGAGGGAGCTAGAGAGCCCTAAGTATATATAGGTAGGCCCAGACAGGGGAGAGTTAGTTCATTCCAGGTGGCTAGAAGAGTAATGTAGTCAGCCTGAAGCTCCTGAGGCTAAGCTTAGCTCAGTAGAGTCACTCCAAGAGAAGAGATGTACCTCCTGGGAGAAACCTGCAGCTTCCCTCACAACAGGAACAATACAACCAGCTCAGACAAGTAAGCTGATGGGCAGAAGTACTATAACATAAAAGCAAGGGTCAAATTACCAAGGATTAAAGCCAGCATTTAGGCATCCGGGCCTTGGGATACAGCCAGCTAGAATAGCTGTGGAGATAGTGCAGCCGGGGCTGTGAAGCATTAATTGTATTACCCTCCAAGTATCTTGCAAGATTATACCTTCCATATTATTGAATGTAAGCCTGCTTGTGGAACATTGCTATAAGGAACTGCATCATCATCTCTGTACAAAGTTGGACTGTTTTCCAAGTAAAGCAACGTTTGGTTTACCATACCAGCTGTGTACCTCAATTACTGTTACTAGAAATCGGTGTGCCACCGTTACAGGCACTGGCGTCACGATCCTTAAAGGGACCTTGCCTCAGGCACTCAAAATACCTGCAACATCCAGGGCACCTCATCCACCATCAGGCCTGGTCCCTACATACAAAGTGTGCCCCAGAGGAACTTGTGTCTACCTCTCCTTCACTGCTGCATGCCTGCCCAGGGTTCTCCTCCAAAAAGTGAGTAACCCTCGATTGCCCATAACCGTGACCTCACTATCGCAATACCCTGCAGGTCTGGCGTGCTGCATAAACTGAAGTAAAAAATAAAATGCGTTTTCAACAGAAGTTGGCTCAGTGCAGGCTTAAAAAAACTGTGCACTGCACCCACAAAACACATTGGATTGAGATCGCTGAGTTATAAGGCAGTTCTTCTTAGTATTTATCCCTGATCTGTCCCTGACAGCAGCAGCATCCTCTCCCTACACTAAGAATAGCAGAGTGACGTGCAGCGCTATGTGACTCAGCCTTATATAGAGGCTGTGTCACATGCTGCAGTTGGCCAATCACAGCCATGCCAATAGTAGGGATGGCTGTGATGGCTTCTAAGGGCACACAGTTAAACGCTTGTTGATTGGCTGCTTTGCAGCCTTTCAAAAAGCGCCATAAAAATCGCCGAACACTGAACACGAACCCGAACTTTTACAGTTCGGGTTCGCTCAACTTGTAATTACACTCGCTTCTGAAACAACGGGCCCTGAAGATGAAACAGCGCTCGCATGGAATTGTATTGGTTTTTAGATGAAATACATGGGTATTTACTAATGTCTTTACGCCACAATAGTGTGTAAAAAAGTCGCAAATTGTGGCACACACAATATGTGTGACACAGTTTGCAACTTTTTTTAAAAGGGTGGGGCTTAGTTGGCGGGATTGTCAGCTGTATTTACTATAACTTATGTCCCTAGCTGCCGAAGACTTCAATTTCTGGTACAGGGAATGGCAAAGATGCATGTAATTTAGTAAAAGGCATCTGCCCCTTAAAAAATTAGGTGAATCTCACTCTGGCGCAGAAGGATCAAGATTGGCGTATGGGAATGCCTGTCTTGATAAATATCCCTCATTGTGTCCTAATAGACTCAATGGAGAAGATTTATCAACACTATTGTTTCCATACACCGGTCTTAATCCCTTGTGAGCCAGAAAAATTAGGTACATCTCTGCCGCTTAAAAAAAGTGGTAAAAAGCTCTAAACATCACCAATTATGGCACAAATATGTCATAATTTGCAAGTTATTTAAAGGCTATGTACACCTTCTGAGGCTTTTATTAAAAATATTGAGCCATTCTGCCACAAAGGGTTAACTGTCTAGCTGTGTGAATCATACTTTTTACTTTCACTTTGTGTTGATCATCTTATAAACCTTATCTCTAGTTTGCTAAGAGGTCATAAGTAGGGATGAGCGAACCCGAACTGTATAGTTCGGGTTCGTACCGAATTTTGGGGTGTCCTTGACACGGACCCGAACCCGAACATTTTCATAAAAGTCCGGGTTCGAGTTCGGTGCTTTCTTGGCGCTTTTTGAAAGGCTGCAAAGCAGCCAATCAACAAGCATCATACTACTTGCCCCAAGAGGCCATCACAGCCATGCCTACTATTGGCATGGCTGTGATTGGCCAGTGCAGCATGTGACCCAGCCTCTATATAAGCTTGGGTCACGTAGCGCTGCACGTCACTCTGCTGATACAAGTGTAGGGAGAGGTTGCAGCTGCGACGTTAGGGCGAGATTAGGCAGTGATTAACTCCTCCAAAAGACTTCATTCAGTGATCGATCTACAGCTGTGGATCATTGAACTGCTGCTATTCAATTGCTCAGTGTTTTTAGGCTGCCCAGAGCGTTTTTAAGTCACTTTTTTCTTGGGTGATCGGCGGCCATTTTGTGGCTTGTGGTGCTCCAGCACAAGCTGCCACCAAGTACATTTAACCATCAATAGTGTGGTTATTTTTTGCTATATCCTACATCAGGGTCAAGCTGTCATCAAGTGCATTTAACCATCAATAGTGTGGTTATTTTTTGGCTATATACTACATCAGGGGCAAGCTGTCATCAAGTGCATTTAACCATCAATAGTGTGGTTATTTTTTGCTATATCCTACATCAGGGTCAAGCTTTCATCAAGTGCATTTAACCATCAATAGTGTGGTTATTTTTTGGCCATATACTACATCAGGGACGAGCTGAGCCTGTCACCCAAGTGCATTTAACCATCAATAGTGTGGTTATTTTTTGCTATATCCTACATCAGGGTCAAGCTTTCATCAAGTGCATTTAACCATCAATAGTGTGGTTATTTTTTGGCCATATACTACATCAGGGACGAGCTGAGCCTGTCACCCAAGTGCATTTAACCATCAATAGTGTGGTTATTTTTTGCTATATCCTACATCAGGGTCAAGCTTTCATCAAGTGCATTTAACCATCAATAGTGTGGTTATTTTTTGGTCATATACTACATCAGGGGCAAGTTGAACCTGTAACAAAGTGCATTTAACCATCAATAGTGTGGTTATTTTTTGGCCATATACTACATCAGGGGCAAGTTGAGCCTGTCACCCAGCGCCTAAAAAATAGGCCTCACATTTATATTCATCCAAATCTGTCATTACTGCTTTAGCTGGTCAAGTTATTTAGTGTCCGTCAAAGCACAGTTTTTGCTCTGGTTTGAAATACAATTCCCAATTTTGCAATTCTCAAAATTAGTGGTTTCTGCTGAATCAGGCCTACTTTAAATCTATCCCTAAAAGGGTATATTAGATTGAAGGTGCTGATAGGGTAATTCTCAAGAACTTCACACACACGCTACAGTGCAGAACCAAGTCTAATTCTGTGATAAAACGTATACCTGTCACCCAGCGCCTTAAAAATAGGCCTCACATTTATATTCAGCTAAATCTGTCATTACTGTTTTAGCTGGTCAAGTTATTTAGTGTCCGTCAAAGCACAGTTTTTGTTCTGGGTTGAAATACAATTCCCAATTTTGCAATTCTCAAAATTAGTGGTTTCTGCTGTATCAGGCCTACTTTAAATCTATCCCTAAAAGGGTATATTAGATTCAAGGTGCTAATAGGGTAATTCTCAAGAACTTCACACACCCGCTACAGTGCAGATCCAAGTCTAATTCTGTGATTAAACGTATACCTGTCACCCAGCGCCTAAAAAATAGGCCTCACATTTATATTCAGCTAAATCTGTCATTACTGTTTTAGCTGGTCAAGTTATTTAGTGTCTGTCAAAGCACAGTTTTTGTTGTGGGTTGAAATACAATTCCCAATTTTGCAATTCTCAAAATTAGTGGTTTCTGCTGTATCAGGCCTACTTTAAATCTATCCCTAAAAGGGTATATTAGATTAAAGGTGCTGATAGGGTAATTCTCAAGAACTTCACACACCCGCTACAGTGCAGAACCAAGTCTAATTCTGTGATTAAACGTATACCTGTCACCCAGCGCCTAAAAAATAGGCCTCACATTTATATTCATCCAAATCTGTCATTACTGTTTTAGCTGGTAAAGTTATTTAGTGTCCGTCAAAGCACAGTTTTTGTTCTGGGTTGAAATACAATTCCCAATTTTGCAATTCTCAAAATTAGTGGTTTCTTCTGTATCAGGCCTACTTTAAATCTATCCCTAAAAGGGTATATTAGATTCAAGGTGCTGTTAGGGTAATTCTCAAGAACTTCACACACACGCTACAGTGCAGATCCAAGTCTAATTCTGTCCATAAACGTATACCTGTCACCCAGCGCCTAAATAATAGGCCTCAAATTTATATTCAGCTAAATCTGTCATTACTGGTGTGCCTGTATTAGTGTAATACGGTACTTAAATAGATAGCCAGATAGTATTAGGTGTCTGTAAAAAAAGGCCTGAATTTTAATTCAATACATTGGCCCGAATAATATTTTTCTTATTGTGGTGAACGGTAACAATGAGGAAAACATCTAGTAAGGGACGCGGACATGGTCGTGGTGGTGTTAGTGGACCCTCTGGTGCTGGGAGAGGACGTGGCCGTTCTGCCAGAGCCACACGTCCTAGTGTATCAACTACCTCAGGTCCCAGTAGCCGCCAGAATTAACAGCCATATTTGGTGGGGCCCAATGCCGTTCTAAGGATGGTAAGGCCTGAGCAGGTACAGGCATTAGTCGATTGGGTGGCCGACAGTGCATCCAGTCTTCTGCAGAAAGCGCACAGATGGCGCATGAAAACCAAGCCCATCAGTCTGTCACATCACCCCCATGCATATCAGGGAAACTGTCTGAGCCTCAAGTTATGCAGCAGTCTCTTATGCTGTTTGAAGACTCTGCTGGCAGGGTTTCCCAAGGGCATCCACCTAGCCCTTCCCCAGGGGTGGAAGAGATAGAATGCACTAACGCACAACTACTTATTGCTCCTGATGATGAGGACATGGGAATACCACCTCAACACGTCTCTGATGATGACGAAACACAGGTGCCAACTGCTGCGTCTTTCTGCAGTGTGCAGACTGAACAGGAGGTCAGAGATCAAGACTGGGTGGAAGATGATTCAGGGGATGATGAGGTCCTAGACCCCACATGGAATGAAGGTCGTGCCACTGACTTTCACAGTTCGGAGGAAGAGGCAGTGGTGAGACCGAGCCAACAGCGTAGCAAAAGAGAAAGAGGGAGCAGTAGGCAAAAGCAGAACACCCGCCGCCAAGAGACTCCGCCTGCTACTGACCGCCGCCACCTGGGACCGAGCACCCCAAAGGCAGCTTCAAGGAGTTCCCTGGCATGGCACTTCTTCAAACAATGTGCTGATGAAAAGACCCGAGTGGTTTGCACGCTGTGCCATCAGAGCCTGAAGCGAGGCATTAACGTTCTGAACCTTAGCACAACCTGCATGACCAGGCACCTGCATGCAAAGCATGAACTGCAGTGGAGTAAACACCTTAAAAACAAGGAAGTCACTCAGGCTCCCCCTGCTACCTCTTCTGCTGCTGCCGCCCCGGCCTCTTCTGCTGCTGCAGTCTCGGCCTCTTCCTCCGCCTCTGGAGGAACGTTGGCACCTACCGCCCAACAAATATGGGATGTACCACCAACACCACCACCTGCGTCACCAAGCATCTCAACCATGTCACACGGCAGCGTTTAGCTCTCCATCTCACAAACATTTGAGAGAAAGCGTAAATTCCCACCTAGCCACCCTCGATCCCTGGCCCTGAATGCCAGCATTTCTAAACTACTGGCCTATGAAATGCTGTCACTACTTCTCCAGGAGAGCCGTGCCCTCCCTGCACAACCAAATATCCGATAAAATCAAGTTTGCACTGCGCAACGCCATCTGTGGCAAGGTCCACCTAACCACAGATACGTGGACCAGTAAGCACGGCCAGGGACGCTATATCTCCCTAACTGCACACTGGGTAAATGTAGTGGCGGCTGGGCCCCAGGCAGAGAGCTGTTTGGCGCACGTCCTTCCGCCGCCAAGGATCGCAGGGCAACATTCTTTGCCTCCTGTCTCCTCCTCCTCCTACTCAGCTTCCTCCTCCTTTTCTTCCACCTGCTCATCCAGTCAGCCACACACCTTCACCACCGGGGTAAACGTCAGCAGGCCGTTCTGAAACTCATATGTTTGGGGGACAGGCCCCACACCGCACAGGAGTTGTGGCGGGGTATAGAACAACAGACCGACGAGTGGTTGCTACCGGTGAGCCTCAAGCCCGGCCTGGTGGTGTGCGATAATGGGCGAAATCTCGTTGCAGCTCTGGGACTAGCCGGTTTGACGCACATCTCTTGCCTGGCGCATGTGCTGAATTTGGTGGTGCAGAAGTTCATTCGCAACTACCCCGACATGTCAGAGCTGCTGCATAAAGTGCGGGCCGTCTGTTCGCGCTTCCGGCGTTCACATCCTGCCTCTGTTCGCCTGTCTGCGCTACAGCTTAACTTCGGCCTTTCCGCTCACCGCCTCATATGCGACGTGCCCACCAGGTGGAACTCCACCTTGCACATGCTGGACAGACTGTGCGAGCAGCAGCAGGCCATAGTGGAGTTTCATCTGCAGCACTCACGGGTCAGTCGCACTGCGGAACAGCACCACTTCACCACCAATGACTGGGCCTCCATGCGAGACCTGTGTGCCCTGTTGCGCTGTTTCGAGTACTCCATCAACATGGCCAGTGGCGATGACGCCGTTATCAGCGTTACAATACCACTTCTATGTCTCCTTGAGAAAACACTTAGGGCGATGATGGAAGAGGAGGTGGCCCAGGAGGAGGAGGAGGAGGAAGAGAGGTCATTTTTAGCACTTTCAGGCCAGTCTCTTCGAAGTAACTCAGAGGGAGTTTTTTTGCAACACCAGAGGCCAGGTACAAATGTGGCCAGACAGGGCCCACTACTGGAGGACGAGGAGGACGAGGATGAGGAGGAGGTGGAGGAGGATGAGGATGAAGCAGGTTCACAGCGGGCTGGCACCCAACGCAGCTCGGGCCCATTACTGTTGCGTGGCTGGGGGGAAACGCAGGACGATGACGATACGCCTCCCACAGAGGACAGCTTGTCCTTACCTCTGGGCAGCCTGGCACACATGAGCGACTACATGCTGCAGTGCCTGCGCAACGACAGCAGAGTTGCCCACATTTTAACGTGTGCGGACTACTGGGTTGCCACCCTGCTGGATCCACGGTACAAAGACAATGTGCCCACCTTACTTCATGCACTGGAGCGTGATAGTAAGATGCGCGAGTACAAGCGCACGTTGGTAGACGCGAGTCTACTGAGAGCATTCCCAAATGTCACAGGGGAACCAGTGGAAGCCCAAGGCGAAGGCAGCGGAGGAGCAAGAGGTCGCCAACGCAGCTGTGTCACGGCCAGCTCCTCTGAGGGCAGGGTTAGCATGGCAGAGATGTGGAAAAGTTTTGTCACCACGCCACAGCTAACTGCACCACCACCTGATACGGAACGCGTTAGCAGGAGGCAACATTTCACTAACATGGTGGAACAGTACCTGTGCACACCCCTCCACGTACTGACTGATGGTTCGGCCCCATTCAACTTCTGGGTCTCCGAATTGTCCACGTGGCCAGAGCTAGCCTTTTATGCCTTGGAGGTGCTGGCCTGCCCGGCGGCCAGCGTTTTGTCTGAAAGTGTATTCACCACGGCAGGCGGCGTCATTACAGACAAACGCAGCCGCCTGTCTACAGCCAATGTGGACAAGCTGACGTTCATAAAAATGAACCAGGCATGGATCCCACAGGACCTGTACATCCCTTGTGCAGATTAGACATTAACTACCTCCCCTTAACAATATATTATTGTACTCCAGGGCACTTCCTCATTCAATCCTATTTTTATATTCATTTTACCATTATATTGCGTAGCAACCCAAAGTTGAATGAACCTCTCCTCTGTCTGGGTGCCGGGGCCTAAGAATATCTGACAGTGGCCTGTTCCAGTGGTGGGTGACATGAAGCCTGATTCTCTGCTATGACATGAAGACTGATTCTCTGCTGACATGAAGCCTGAATCTCTGTTATGGGACCTCTCTCCTCTGCCTGGGTGCCTGGGCCTAAATATGTGACAATGGACTGTTCCAGTGGTGGGTGACGTGAAGCCTGATTCTCTGCTATGACATGAAGACTGATTCTCTGCTGACATGAAGCCTGAATCTCTGTTATGGACCTCTCTCCTCTGTCTGGGTGCCGGGGCCTAAAAATATCTGACAGTGGCCTGTTCCAGTGGTGGGTGACATGAAGCCTGATTCTCTGCTATGACATGAAGACTGATTCTCTGCTGACATGAAGCCTGAATCTCTGTTATGGGACCTCTCTCCTCTGCCTGGGTGCCTGGGCCTAAATATGTGACAATGGACTGTTCCAGTGGTGGGTGACGTGAAGCCTGATTCTCTGCTATGACATGAAGACTGATTCTCTGCTGACATGAAGCCTGCATCTCTGTTATGGGACCTCTCTCCTCTGTCTGGCTGCCGGGGCCTAAAAATATCTGACAGTGGCCTGTTCCAGTGGTGGGTGACATGAAGCCTGATTCTCTGCTATGACATGAAGACTGATTCTCTGCTGACATGAAGCCTGAATCTCTGTTATGGGACCTCTCTCCTCTGTCTGGGTGCCGGGGCCTAAAAATATCTGACAGTGGCCTGTTCCAGTGGTGGATGACATGAAGCCTGATTCTCTGCTATGACATGAAGACTGATTCTCTGCTGACATGAAGCCTGAATCTCTGTTATGGGACCTCTCTCCTCTGTCTGGGTGCCGGGGCCTAAATATATGACAATGGACTGTTCCAGTTTTGGGTGACGTGAAGCCTGATTCTCTGCTATGACATGAAGCCTGATTCTCTGCTATGGGACCTCTCTCCAATTGATATTGGTTAATTTTTATTTATTTTATTTTTATTTTAATTCATTTCCCTATCCACATTTGTTTGCAGGGGATTTAACTACATTTTGCTGCCTTTTGCAGCCCTCTAGCCCTTTACTGGGCTGTGTTACAGCCTTTTTAGTGCCAAAAAGTTAGTGTCCCCATTGTCTTCAATGGGGTTCAGGACGAAGTTCGGGTCGGGTTCGGATCCCGAACCCGAACATTTCCGGGAAGTTCGGCCGAACTTCTCGATCCCGAACATCCAGGTTTTCGCTCAACTCTAGTCATAAGCAGTTATTTAAGCCACTTTCTTATCAGTAAGATAAGAACTGAGCTATAACGAGTGTTTATAATGTCAGATATAAGGAGCCGTCAGCTCCCCAACTGATGGAAAAGAGAGGAAATCCAGAGACTGCTACTAGAGCTTCTCAGCTATGTACAGAAAAAAGGATTCCATATTTGTAATAAAAAACAATTTAAAAAAAGATTTTTAGCTCAAAATGAGTACAATGCGATCATAAAAAAATACCTCCAAAAGTGTACATAGCTGTTAAGCCACAACAGTGACATCATTCCTTTGATAAATCTCCCCAATTAGTCTTTTTTTTTTTTACATTAAGTAATTTTTTATTAGCATTTTTTAATAATACAAGCATAGGGCCCCAACCCCCACATACCCTCCCCCCTCAAACCATCATTGCGATGCCCTCTATCTTCCATAGCTTCAACATTCGATTACACCAGTACAACCGCATAAAAATTACACAGGCACAAGCCCCATCCCTACAACAATCCCACAAAATCTTGAGAGAAAATTTGTGATCTTATAATCGGAGTTGGAATATACATTTGTTATCGGCCATAACCTCCCCACATTACATTACATATCGTAGAAGCATTCCGTGTCTTCTATGAGAAATCACCAATCACCAAGCCATATATGTACAATGAGCGATAGTACCCTCACACTAATCCCAAACGGTATCTCTGAAGTTCCCTGGACGCCAGCCCGGGTGCATCAATCCAAGGAGTCCAGAGCTTTTCAAATTTGGTCATGGCACCCCTCTTTCTATAGACCCCTCGTTCCAAGTTAAGTAACCAATTAATCTTAGCTATAAATTCGGTTTTACTAGGACTACCCTCATCCAGCCAATGTTGAGCAATCAGCTTACGAGCCATATACAACACTCTGGCCACTGCTATCTTCCTGGGCTCAGTGATTGGCAAGTCCTCCACATACCCCAATATACAGACAAATGGCGTCACATCCAGCGTAACTTCATACAGAAAATTAATAAGATGCAGCACTGCGCGCCAAAAACCTTCCAGTGCCGAGCACGACCACAGCATGTGCAGCATACCTGCATCCTCCCCGCATCGCGGGCATTTGGAGTCCAACCGAAGTCCAATATTAAACAGAAACTGAGGAGTTCTATAAACCCTATGAATTAGATATAGGTGCGACAGCCTATGGGCCTCGCTGAGAGAAAGCTGCGGAATCCTCTCCAATATCTCCTGCCACTGGGTTTCCTCTAACGGCCCCATCTCCACTTCCCATTTTGTCCTACTATTTATCGGGTGGTCTTGCAGAAATAGATCCAGCAAGGTCTGATAGAGCAAAGAAATAACTCCAGAGGAGGAATCCCTCTTCTCTATAAACGCAATAATCTTGTTTTGAAGTACCGTGCTCAACATACTGCCGTCCTGGTCAGCCCGGAAGGCATGGCGCAGCTGCAAATACCTATAGAAATCGGAGGACGGCAATCCAGTTTCTGTCTGAAGTTGCTCATAAGATTTAAGACCATTATTATCAATAAGTTGGTGAATTCTAATAATGCCTCTGTTACGCCAACCCCCCATTCCCTGCAAAGAACCTAAATGAGGCAACCACGGGGTGTCCCATATAGAGGTATACTGCGTTACGCCCTTAATGCCCTGCATGTCCCTCACTTTCCACCACATTTTATGCAAGAGGCGCAGTGTAGGGAACGCCACACCCGACAGTTTTAGCTTATCTGCCTCTAACGCCTCATAGAGATTTGATACCACCAAAAAGTCTCTCAGTAGCCTATGTTGAGTATCTCCCTCTCCCCTTTCCCAGCCCCTCATATGCTGAAGTTGGGAAGCTAGGAAATACACCCACGGTTTTGGAAGAGTCAATCCCCCATCAGTTTTACCTCTCTGCAGTATTTCCAGCCGCAGTCGTGCTGAGCCCCCCCTCCATATAAGCTCCCTAAACAGTCTATTAATTGAGTGAAAAAATCTGAGCGGTAACCATATGGGGGAATTATGTAGTAGGTAAAGCAGCTGAGGCATCCAGATCATCTTGATAAGATTAATCCGTCCTACTACTGACAGCGGCAGCTTAGACCAGACATGAAGTTTTTGTTTGAATCTGCCCATGAGGGGAGACAAATTTAGTTTCTCATAATCAGTAAGCTTCCTAGACACCACCACCCCCAGATACTTGAATTCACTCAACACCTGTAATCCTGACTGAGCATAATCTGCAGAGTGATCTACACGATCTATAGGAAGGAGGGACGATTTACTCCAATTGATAACCAGGCCAGAGTACTGCCCAAAAGTGCCAATCCATAACTACTGGAAGCAGTGGCGTAGGGATCGCCATAGCAACCATAGCAGTGGCTATGGGGCCCTACGCCACTGGGGGCACGTCCGGAACGCATTCTGTTTTTTTTTTTTTTTTTGTAACACACACAGACACTACACACAGGCAGCCAGGCAGTGGCGTAACTACCGGGGAAGCAGCTGCTTCGGGGCCAGTAGCGTGTGTGACAGTTTATTTTCAAGTTAGTTAAATATCGATTCTTGTCTTAATGTTCAGGGCCCCTTCACAGCAGCAGCGGCTGACCAGGCCCCCTCACTAATGTAATCTAATCTTACTGTCTCCTAAAGTCTCCTGATGTGTCTGGGATTCGAACCCACAACCTCCAATGTTTCAGTGTATCAGAGGCAAAGCATTTACCCACACAGCCATAAAGCCTGCATTACAACTGATTGAAAAAATATGAGACTTCTACTGTTTTAGCTGGCTAAGTGTACATCTATACACATGACAGCTGCCCCAACACACCCAGCACTGCTATATCTCTATATGACAGCTGTCCCAGCACACTCAGCTCTGCTATATCTCTATATATGAGCAGCTGTCATGTGTATAGATGTACACTTAGCCAGCTATAACAGTAGAAGTCTCATATTTTTTCAGTAAGCAGCAAGGCAGCTCTTATGGTCTTGTGGTTAAGTGCTTTGCCTCTGATACAGAAGGTTGTGGGTTCGAATCCCAGCAGAAACTTTTGTGAAATACAAGCACTGACTCCATATATGGACATACAGGGCGGGACACAGGAAGAGGCTGCATCGCATCGCTGACATGGAGGTAAGTAGAAGTGTTTATTTTATTTTTTTAAAACCCGACTGTTACTGCCATGGGGGAAGCGGGGGGCACTTGATACTGGCACATGGGGGGAGGGGGGTTGGCACCTGATACTGGCACCTGGGGGGGTTGGCACCTGATACTGGCACATGGGGGGGGGAGGCACCTGATACTGGCACATAGGGGAGAGGGGTTGGCACCTGATACTGGCACCTGGGGGGAGGGGGGGTTGGCACCTGATACTGGCACATGGGGGGAGGAAGGGAGGGAGAGAGGCACTTGATACTGGCACTTTTTTGTGTGGGGGGGGAGATGGCACTATGATACTGGGACATGAGGGGGAGGAGAGAGGCACTTGATACTGGCACATGATGGGGGGGCATCTATGGGGACACTTACTGGCACATTATTGGGGGGCATTATGGGGGACACTAGGCCGGCAGCCTATCAGAGGCTGGACACTGAGGGGCATCTACTGGGGCACTATATATAGGGCATTTTATACTGGTACATTAGGGGGGCACTAGCAGGAAGGGGGAGAGGAGCACTATGGGGGAATTTACTGGGGGCACTATATAGGGGTATTTTATACTGGGACATTATGGGGGCACTATGGGGACATTAGCTCAACTGGGGGCATTACAAGGGGGTATTTTTGCACTGTCACATTATAAGGAGAATTATTACTACTGGGGGGGGGCATTATAGTGGGCTTTATTACTCCCCCATGGTATGACCCCCTAGTAGCAGCACCAGCCTCTCCCTGCTCTGCTATCCCTCTGCCCCTTCTCCAAATCCTTATTATGAAATCTTTCTCATTAGGATAACGCACAACATCAGCTCCGCCGAGCCCCCGGCCAAAGTGTTGAAGTGGTGTCCGAGATCCCCAAGGGTCAAGTAACTGTAAGTTTTCATATGAAATATGTTTATGTTATACACATATAGCATCCACTGTGCCACACAATATACAGTATACCGCTACACTGTGCCAAAGGAGTGGGGATTAAACAGGAGGAGGGAGGTGCCCTTACAAATATTTGCTGTGGGGCCCAGTCACTTCTAGTTACGCCCCTGACTGGAAGGGATTCTCTAGCCTCGTCCAAGAACAGTAAGGGATCGTCCGCATACAATGCTATTTTCTCCTGAAACCCGCCCCGCTTAAACCCAATGATGCCAGCATGACTCTGAATCCTAGCCACCAATGACTCTATAGCCAGGGCAAATAGTAACGGAGATAGGGGGCAGCCCTGCATAGTTCCCCTATAAAGCCGAAACCCTTCTGATAAACATCCATTCACCCTTACTCGAGCTGTAGGCCCACCATATAACAACCGCACCCACGCTATAAAGTTATCTCCCAAACCAAACCTCTCCAGTACCTCCCACAAATACTCCCACTCTATACTATCGAATGCCTTAGCGGCATCTAAGGAACAGATGACTCTACCCCCTGGGTTATCTACCGGGATCTGCATATTAAGATAAAGGCGTCGGATGTTAATCGCTGTAGATCTGTTCGGTAAAAATCCTGACTGATCCATATGCACAATAGTGTTGATCACGAATATTCGAATAGCGAATTTTAATCGCGAATATCGGCACTTCGAGAATTCGCGAATATTTAGAATATCGCTAAATATTTTCGTAATCGTGAATATTAGATTTTTTTTTAAAATACCAGTTCATGCGAATTTTTATGTGAATATTTATGCGAATTGTATGCAAATTTTCGCAATCAAGAAAATAATGCATGGAGATCATGAATTCGCGAATTCTCGAATATATGGCGAATATTCGCCCAAATATTCGCGAAATATCGCAAATTCGAATATTGCCTCTGCCGCTCATCACTAATGCACAATGGAAGAGATAACCTTAGAAAGGCGTAGAGCTAGCACCTTGGCCAGTATCTTTATATCTGTGGGTAACAATGAGATTGGCCGGTAGGAATCCGGAAGAAGTGGATTCTTCCCAGGTTTAGGAAGAACCACAATAATAGCCTCTTGCATTGACGCAGGAAGCGACCAAGTCTCTGAGGCTTCCTGGTAAACCTTCAGCAGCTGGGGCAATAAGATGTCTCCAAACTTCTTATAGATTTCCACCGGCAGCCCATCAGCACCTGGGGATTTATTGTTTGCCATAGAGGCCACCGCCTCCTCGATTTAAAGCAATTGTAGCGGACCATTTAGATATGCACTATCTGAGTCTGACAACTTAGGCAGGGATACCCCCTGCAAATACAATGATATATCTTCCCTATTATAATCTAGACGAGATTGGTACAAATCAGCATAAAAAGCACGGAACACCGACACTATGGCCTGGCTATCCACTATGTCCCTTCCGTCCTCCCCCTGTAAAGCTGTAACATATGTTGACGCGGACTGCGCCCTAGCCAAAGTAGCCAGTAGGTGGCCTGCCTTCTCTCCCTCATCATAATACTTCTGTCGCTGAAAGGATTGTTTTGTATGTGCAAGCTCCGCAACGTGCGAGTTATATGCGTCCTGTGCCTCCTTCCAGACGGATAGAGATAACTGATCACCCTTCTCCACATACTGCGCCTCCGTCACCCCCACCCGATCCCTCAAAAACTCTCCAAATTGTCTACTTTTAAGTTTGGCCCTACTAATCCCTTGAATAAGCGTACCCCTTAAACAAGCCTTCATGGCATCCCACACCACCCCGCCTGCAGCTGAGCCTACATTTAAGGTAAAATATTCCTGTATAGTGGAGCTGACATGGGAACAATCAATCACCTGCAGCCAAAAAGAGTTAAATGTCCACAACCGTTGAGATATCGGAACCGTGGCCGTGGTGGACAATCGCAAAAGCAGAAGGGAATGGTCAGACAAAGCCCTAGCCAGGTATTTCACCTCCTCCACTTGCCTACACACCAACTCAGATCCCAGCGCCAGATCAATGCATGACAGGGCCTCATGCGATCTAGTATAGCAAGAAAACTGATGCACTTTGGGATGACGGACACGCCACAAATCTATCAGGGCCACTTCCTCCAGCAATCTACCAAAGGATGAAACAGGACCCTCAGCGTCCACCTGTGTCCCCCCATATCTATCCCAGTAGGGGTGTATAGTGTTATTGAAGTCCCCCCCCACCATAATAACTGGAATGTCAGGGTTACTATTAATAAATGTCAGGGCGCCTCTCAACGCCACACCACTGTAAGGTGGAGGTATATACACTCACCTAAAGAATTATTAGGAACACCTGTTCTATTTCTCATTAATGCAATTATCTAGTCAACTAATCACATGGCAGTTGCTTCAATGCATTTAGGGGTGTGGTCCTGGTCAAGACAATCTCCTGAACTCCAAACTGAATGTCAGAATGGGAAAGAAAGGTGATTTAAGCAATTTTGAGCGTGGCATGGTTGTTGGTGCCAGACGAGCTGGTCTGAGTATTTCACAATCTGCTCAGTTACTGGGATTTTCACGCACAACCATTTCTAGGGTTTACAAAGAATGGTGTGAAAAGGGAAAAACATCCAGTATGCAGCAGTCCTGTGGGCAAAAATGCCTTGTTGATGCTAGAGGTCAGAGGAGAATGGGCCGACTGATTCAAGCTGATAGAAGAGCAACGTTGACTGAAATAACCACTCGTTACAACCGAGGTATGCAGCAAAGCATTTGTGAAGCCACAAAACGCACAACCTTGAGGCGGATGGGCTACAACAGCAGAAGACCCCACCGGGTACCACTCATCTCCACTACAAATAGAAAAAAGAGGCTATAATTTGCACGAGCTCACCAAAATTGGACTGTTGAAGACTGGAAAAATGTTGCCTGGTCTGATGAGTCTCGATTTCTGTTGAGACATTCAAATGGTAGAGTCTGAATTTGGCATAAACAGAATGAGAACATGTATCCATCATGCCTTGTTACCACTGTGCAGGCTGGTGGTGGTGGTGTAATGGTGTGGGGGGATGTTTTTTGGGCACACTTTAGGCCCCTTAGTGCCAATTGGGCATCGTTAAAATGCCACGGGCTACCTGAGCATTGTCTCTGACCATGTCCATCCTTTCATGACCACCATGTACCCATCCTCTGATGGCTACTTCCAGCAGGATAATGCACCATGTCACAAAGCTCGAATCATTTCAAATTGGTTTCTTGAACATGACAATGAGTTCACTGTACTAAATTGGCCCCCACAGTCACCAGATCTCAACCCAATTGAGCATCTTTGCGATGTGGTGGAAAGGAAGCTTCGTGCCCTGGATGTGCATCCCTCAAATCTCCATCAACTGCAAGATGCTATCCTATCAATATGGGCCAACATTTCTAAAGAATGCTATCAGCACCTTGTTGAATCAATGCCACATAGAATTAAGGCAGTTCTGAAGACAAAAGGGGGTCCAACACCGTATTAGTATGGTGTTCCTAATAATTCTTTAGGTGAGTGTATAGTGATACCAGCAGGTACTCCTGCATGTAGATAGTGCAGTGAATACATACAAAGCGGCCGTCAGGGTCGACACTGGACGACTGAACCTGGAAAGGAATTGACTTATGAACCAGGATACTAACCCCGCGGGAATAGGTAGAGAATGCTGTGTGAAATGTATGGCTCCTCCATGACCTATGGAATGCCTGTGCCCCTTCCTGCAGAAAATGTGTTTCCTGCAAACATATAATAGCGGAAAAGTACGGGCGTAGATAATCCAGCACGACAAATCGCTTTGATGGATCACCCAGACCGCGCACATTCCAGCTAACAATAGTAAATACATTAGCCATATTTAAATACTAGGAACATGACCCAGCCAATAACATAATGTAACGTGAGTATTGTAGGTACAAACAGTACTACGGCCGTGGTGCATCGACAGGCAAGCATGATATCACAGATACAGAGCATCACAGATATACTGTAAATAATCCCCAAAACAAAATAATAGTAAAAACAAAAACTGGAACCAAAAAATTGCGCCTGCATTGCGTCTTCCAGCAGGCTGAGGCACAAGTCCTCCATGAAACCGGGTACAACAGTAACGTTACAACCTCTCTACTTCTGCTGAGCGAGATTGTCCCCCGCCATAAAAGGATACACGTGCTCCCTGGGCAGTTCAGTAGTAGAACAGTAGAGGGATAACCTTCCAACAGGTCACCTAGTAAAAACTAAGGATGGAAACTTGTAGGAAACGGACGACCATCATCTCTCCTCCTGTCGCAGCTGACGTTCATGCTGGTCGATCCACATGGCCGCAACATTCGGTGCATTGAAGAAATGAACAGATCCCAAAGCAGCCACCCGCAGACATGCTGGATACATCATAGAGTAGGACACTTGTAAGGAACGAAGTCGCCGCTGGACATCTAGGAACTGGCTCCGCTTCTTCTGGACCTCTGAGGAAAAGTCCTGAAAAAACGCAATCTTTTGCCCATTAATAGCAATGTCGGGGCTGTTTCTGGCTGCCCGAAATATGGCATCTCGGTCCCGGTAGTGAAGTAATTTAATCAAAACAGGATGCGGGGGTGCTCCCGGTGGCAGCGGTCTGGTGGGAACTCGATGCGCCCGCTCTACCGCATACAACGGTGAAAGCACCTCAGTGCCAAATACTTCTTTAAGCCAATTTTCAAAGTATGAGGTAGGGTCTTGCCCCTCAGCTTTTTCAGGTATCCCCAGAAGTCGCACATTATTGCATCTAAGACGGTTCTCTAAGTCATCAGACTTGGCGATTAATGCTGAAATTTGCTGATCATGGATGTGTGATGCCCTGGATAGAGGGGGTAGCTTATCCTCCACTTCACTAGCACGACCATCGACCTCCCCCATTCTTTCATTAACTTTTTGTAGGTCATGGCGTATAAAGGACAGTTCTTGCTTTAGGGACCCCACTTGCTGTTGTAGTGTATTCAGGGTCACTCCACATCTAGTAACAGCCTGGAGAACGTCTTTCAATGTGGGTTCTGCACTGTGGGTAGGCATGTCCCCCTCCTCCTCGGCCATCACAACTCCCGCTGCACCAACCTCCATATCAGAGTTTTCTCCTCCTGTGGAAGTTGTCTCCGGGTCAGGTATCCTCTCCTCCTCCTCCATATACGGCCCCTTCAGCTCCGGCATTAGGTGTGAAGCCCTGGAGGTCACTGCACTCCGTGCTGCCGCCGGGGTACCTCATGCTCTGCCCTGCCTCTTCATTGGAAGCGTGCCGGCGCCATCTTGTGACTCCCGCTCAGCGCCACCAGCCGCCTCCTTGTGCTTCTTGCCGGCTCCTCCAGCCATGGGGCTACTTTCAATGCGGACCGGAGTAAATATACTGGCAGGGATTAACTTTAAATGGGTTTGTGTCGCCGATAGAGCCCACGGAGCAGGCTATTTAAACAGTACGAGCGGGAGCCGACACACACTGCAGCCGCTCACATCCCCGGTCAGGCCACGCCCCTCAATTAGTCTTTAGAATATATTTTAGCTATTATTTTTTTGTATTATTTAAGTTAATATATTACAACTGGCACTAATACAGCCACACTATCACAATGATGTACTATTGTGTCATAGTACTTTAAACGATTAAATGCCACCTTAAACACTATGGACACCTTTGATAAGGAAAACTTTATTTTTATATGTTAGTTGTTTCCTTGAGTACAAAAATTGCAGTCTACAGTCTTTAATCCTTCATTTCTTTTCAGACCTCCTGATTTTTAGTTTGTAACCTGCTCCTAATTTACCTTTCCCAGTAATGCATGCTGGACATGATATCTTAATGTCCAAGATGATGCTGTCTTCCCCCATCAAACGGCCTTGTGTGTGCTTTCCTCTCTACAGTGTGTGTAAGATGCTCCTCTTCAATTCTTTACGCTTAGGACTATGACCTGCTTCCTCCAAATTCCTGTTGTTACCTCTAACAGGGGAGAGTTTAGAGAGAGTAGTCAGAAATACGAGAAGTAGTCTAACAGATTTAATGTCACATTCAGCAGCACCGCCAGCCAGATGAGAAACTGGCACATAGAGACACAGAAGCAAAGCAATGCAGAATGTTTAAACACTTGAAAGTTAATTTTACATTTAACGCTTTAGTGACCACCAATACGTTTTTTAATTTTTTTTTTTTTTTTTTACAGTAGTCACTAAGGGACATTAAGCTGGGCCACCACCTTTCTACACCACCTTTCTACAGCAGCCTAGTGCAACAGAGATAGGGGGCTTGGCTGTGAGAGGACTCCCTTTATCTCTCATTTATCATGCAGGGGGTGCCGATGTCTGTGCATGCAAACCAAGGCATAGTGAAGGCCCCAGGCCTGCCTCCAGTGTGTCCCACCAGGCTACGCCTCTCTGGTGTATTACATCAACAAAAATCTTTCTATAGCCTTTAAAGAAGACCTGCCACTTTCCTTGACATATTTATGTATGTACCGCAATCACTCAAAAACGCAACCATCGATTTCAACGAAACTTGGTATACACATCCCTTGCTACCTGGAAAGAAATCTTGTGAGGGTCACTGCTGTTTAGGACGTACCGTTCCTGAGATATTTCTAAAAAATTACCTGCATTAGCCAATACAAGCCTGCAAGTCTTTCTCTTCATATCCCAACTGCCATACACATGGTCACATGTCTCTTATCAGCCAATAGAAGCTCGCAGGCCCTTAGTCCCCACATACACACAGTTTTACTCCAGGTTTCCATAACAACCCAGCCATTTTTCTTCACTGCTGTAGGTCAGCTTTAGGCTAAGACTACACGACGACATGTGTCGCGCGCCAATAAGTTGCACGACACATAGGGCACAACTACACTGCTACATGTGTTGTCGCGCGACATTGATGTCGCACCAATGTCGCGCAATAATTTTTATAATAATAGTCCCTGGTGTTGCACTGCGATATGTGACATGCTGCGACTGTGACAGTCACCGAAAAATCCATCTTGGATGGATTTTTTGCAACAGTCGTGTTGCAGTCGCAGCATGTCACATGTCGCAATGAGACACCATAGCTTATCATTATAAAAATTGTTGAGACAAAATGTCGCGTGACACATGTCGTCATGTAGCCCTAGCATTAAAGGGGCAGGGCACTGTGGAGGTCACTGATAAAGGGGCTGGCACTGTGGAGGTCAATGTTAAAGAGGTGTTCACTGTGGATGTTACTTTTAAGGGGGCAGGATGCTGTGGAGGTCACCTTTAAGGGGGCAGGGGCCACTATTAAAGAGGCAACAGCTGTGGGGGTCACTGTTAAAGCAGCAGTATTAAAAGTAGTTGTAGAGCAGCACAAAAATGTACCTTCTGGCCTGTATGGAATGCACCAGCCGTGGAGGGACAGCCAATCCAACGCCGTCCCATAGACATCAACGGTTCAAAGAAGGTATCACAGCAGCATATCCAGTGTGACTTTTATTGGGGACCAGAGTGCACACACAAATACGACGTTTCGGCTACGCAGTAGCCTTTCTCAAGTATACTGGTACAAACACAATCAAGTATATAAATAGTATAGACGGCCCCCCACATGTGACAACATCTAACCAATGACCACATTATCAATCAAAGACACATGTGTGTTAATTAAAATGATCGCTGCTGCCAATAGAACCAATGCTCAATCAATCAAAAGTACCTGGTATACACTAGATCGGTTCCAGCTGCATCCTCATGTTGTCCATACATGCAGGCGTCTCCCTAGGTGTACTGCGCATGTCAGTGACGTCATCACATCGGTGTGGGGGCAGAGCTAGGCCACCTCACACAGCAAAAGGACAGCATCCAATTGTAAGCAAGCATCGCATGTAGACCAATGAAAATCAGTATTCTGGGTCACATGTCCTGATGCATCATCGACCATGTGATGGTCACCTGACTCGCAACAGGTCCTAGATGTCACGGCGGACAGGATCTCAGATACACAGACAACCAAATACACAAGTGTCTAGGCTAGATGCTGGGGAAAGGTCACCTCCTAGCACATCCCTGACTTCTCTCCCTATGCTGCTAAGCCCACATTCAGACCTTGATGGTAGGAATGATGTGTCCTCGTGCCTGGACTGCAAACACCCTAGAATCCCTGAGATGGTGAAAGGGGAGAAGGGGCAGAAGACACACAAATAGCCTAGACCGCAAACAACACAAACAGAAACCAAACTTATCTGAGCTGGAACAGACAATCCTTCCTTCCTTGAATCCAAGGCCAGACTGAATTCTATAACCCGCACGGCCCTCTGGGAGTGAAGGCAATTTAAGCCAATGACCCCACCCAGAGCACCTGAAGGAAGGCGGATCCAGCATGATTCTAAAACAAACAAAAGGTTAGATACGTGCTGCCAATCTGACAGACCTCCGCACACCGTCCGAGGAGGGCATGACAGTACCCCCCTTCTATGGGTGACCTCCGGGCACCCCGGACCAACCTTATCCGGGTGGGCTCTGTGAAAAGCCCTAACCAGTCGGCTGGCATTGACCTCCAGTGCCGGAACCCACATCCTCTCCTCGGGGCCATATCCCCTCCAGTGTACCAGGTACTGAAGGGAACCCCGAAGAACTCTAGAGTGAAGAATCCTGGAGATCTCGAACTCTAAATTTCCATCGACCAGAACAGGAGGAGGGGGCAATGGCGATGATTCCACTGGTCTCACATATTTTTTCAATAAAGATCTATGGAACACATCATGGATCCTCCAAGTCTGCGGAAGATCCAGTCGAAAACGCTACTGGATTGATCAGCGCAGATATTTTGTACGGGCCGATAAATCTTGGACCCAGTTTCCAAGATGGCACTCTCAGTTTAATATTTTTAGTGGACAACCACACCAGATCACCCACACACAGGTCCGGACCAGTCACACGTCTCCTGTCAGCCATTCGCTTATATCTCTCACCAATCGTCTCCGAATTCACTTGTATCCTCCGCCAGATTGAGGATAAGGTAGAAGAAAACCTTTCCTCCTCTGGAACTAGTCCCAGAAAAAGTACCAAACTGAGGATGAAACCCATATGCGCCAAAAAATGGCGACTTACCCGTGGATTCCTGTGTACGGTTATTCAAAGCAAACTCCGCTAAGGGCAGGAATGAGAACCAGTCCTCCTGATTCTCTGCCACAAAGCACCTCAAGTAGGTCTCCAGGTTCTGATTAGTACGCTCCGTCTGTCCATTAGACTGCGGATGGAAAGCCGAAGAGAACGAAAGTTGAATGTCAAGCCGAGAGCAGAACGCTCTCCAGAACCTGGAGACAAACTGCGTGTCCCTATCAGAAACCACATCCGAAGAAATACCATGCAATCTCACGATATTGTCAACAAAAATTTGCGCAAGAGTCTTGGCATTAGGCAGACTAGTTAACGATATAAAATGAGTCATCTTGCTAAAACGATTAACTACCACCAAAATTACTGTTTTCCCCGAGGAACTCGGCATATCCGTAATAAAGTCCATGGACAAGTGCGTCCAAGGACGAGATAGAATAGATAAAGGAAGGAGTGAACCAGCCGGTTGAGTATGAGCAACCTTAGATCGTGCACAGGTCTCACAAGCTTCCACGTAATACTCAATGCTCCTACGTAACCCGGGCCACCAGAACCTCCGGGACACAAGGTCACAGGTGGACTTAACACCAGGATGTCCGGCAAGGACAGTATCGTGATGTTCCTTGAAAACCTTGTATAGCAGTTCTTCGGGAACAAACAGCCTCCCTGGGGGACAGGAACCAGGAGCCCCCTCCTGGGCTCCCAACACCTCCATCTCCAATTCGGGATACAGAGCGGAAACCACAACCCCGTCAGCCAAAATCAGAGCAGGATCCTATGAATCACCTCCCCCAGGAAAACTGCGAGACAACGCATCTGCCTTGATGTTTTTGACCCCCGGACGAAAAGTAACAACAAAATTGAACCTGGTAAAAAACAGTGACCATCTGGCCTGTCTAGGGTTCAGACGCTTGGCAGATTGCAGGTAAGCCAAATTCTTATGATCTGTATAAACAGTAACGCGGTGAGAAGCCCCCTCCAACCAGTGATGCCATTCCTCAAAGGCCAACTTTATAGCCAGCAACTCTCTATCTCCCACATCATAGTTCCTCTCGGCGACCGAGAGCTTCTTGGAAAAGAAAGCACACGGGACCCATTTGCCAGGAGAAGAACCCTGCGACAGCACCGCTCCCACCCCCACTTCTGATGCATCCACCTCCACCACGAATGGTTGAGACACATCGGGCTGCACCAGAATGGGAGCAGACGCAAAACACTCCTTAATAGTCGAAAAGGCCTGCAATGCCTCCTCCGACCAAACAGAGATGTCAGTGCCCTTCTTTGTCATATCAGTCAGAGGTTTAACAATGGTGAAATAGTTTAGAATAAATTTTCTATAATAGTTAGTAAACACCAAAAACCACATCAAAGCTTTCTGATTCTCTGGTCGGTCGCATTCCAGAACCGCCCGGACCTTTTCGGGGTCCATACGAAAACCAGAGTCGGAAAGCAGATATCCCAAAAACGAAAGCTCCTGCACAGAAAACACACATTTTTCCAATTTGGCATATAAATTATTCTCCTGAAGGATCGTCAAAACCTGTCTCACATGATCCTGATGGGTCTTCAGATCAGGAGAGTAAATTAAAATGTCATCTAAGTAAACTACCATGAACCTCCCCACCAAGTGATGAAAAATGTCATTGATGAATCGCTGAAATAACGCTGGCGCGTTCGTCAACCCAAAAGGCATAACCAGATTCTCAAAATGACCCTAGTGCGTATTGAAGGCCGTCTTCCACACATCCCCTTCCTTGATTCTTATCAGATTGTAGGCCCCTCTCAAATTCAACTTGGAGAACACCCTGGCACCAACAATCTGATCAAAAAGGTCGAAGATCAAAGGAAGGGGAACGGATCCCGGACCGTAATACGGTTCAATTCCCGAAAATCCAAACACGGTCTCAGTGATCCATCCTTTTTCTTGACAAAGAAAAAAACCTACTGCCACCGGAGACTTAGATGGCCTAATATGACCTTTTGCCAAACTCTCAGCAATATACTTTCGCATGACCTCTCTTTCAGGTTGGGAAAGATTGTAAAGGCGAGACTTTGGCAACTTAGCTCCTAGGATGAGATTAACTGGACAATCGTAGTCACGGTGAGGGGGCAATTCCTGGGTCCCACCCTCTGAAAAGACATCCGCAAAGTCTGAGAGATATTGAGGTAGAACCGCAGTGGACACCCCAGAGATAGATTTGCCAAGACAATTCTCCGAACAAAATTCTCCCCAACCAATAATTTGTCTTGCTTGCCAATCAATAATTGGATTATGTTTTGTCAACCACGGTTAACCTAGGACTATAGGAGCAGACAAATCCCTCATGACAAAACAAGATATAAACTCTACATGTGAATCACCCACCCTCAACTGAATACCATGTGCAATATGAGTGAGACTCCTTTGAGAAAGAGGTGAAGAATCTATTGCAAACACCGGAATCTCCCTTTCTAAAGTGCACGTACTTAGACCCAGATTTTGAAGAAAAAGAAAGTCAATAAGTTTTAACCCAGCACCACAGTCAATGAATACCTCAACAGAAAATTTTCTTGAGTCTAGCGCCACCATAGCTGGAAGGAGAAAATGAGAATTACAGGGAGCTTGCATACCTGCTTGTTCCACTACTCTATTCACGCTACCAAGAGTCAGGATGTTTTTTTTTTCTTTCATATCATCATGCGGTTTAACAAAAGGACAAGCAAAAACAAAATGGTCACTTTTTCCACAGTAGTAACATAGTTTATGTAATCTCCTAAAGTTTTTCCTACCAGAACGAAAAGATATCTGATCCAACTGCATGGGTTCCTCTCCTACCCCAGAGCTATAAGTAATATCACCCTGGGCAGCAGGTGAGACGAAACCACACGCAGAAGGAATCCCTTGCACGGAGGGACCCTTACACCTCTCTCTGATACGTCTATCCAACCGTATAGCCAAAGACATAGCATTCTCTAGAGTATCCGGGTACTCCTGAAAAGCCAGGGCATCTTTCAACCTCTCAGATAACCCCTGACAAAACTGACTACGTAACGCAGGGTCGTTCCACCCTGACTCTGTAGCCTATTTCCTAAACTCTACGCAGTAAACCTCTGCAGTATGTTTTCCCTGTAATAAGTTACACAATTTAGATTCTGCCATCGAGACCCGACCTTAGTCATCGTAAATCAATCCCAGGGCTTTGAAAAATTCCTCCACCGACCGGAGGGCCAGAGAACCGGGCGGCAGAGAAAAAGCCCAGGATTGTGCATCCCCTTTAAGGAGACATGATGATACTAACCCTCTGACTCTCATCACCTGACGAAAATGGACGCAGTCGAAAATACAATTTGCATGACTCTTGAAAGCGGATAAAATCATCCGCACCCCTTGTAAATTTCTCGGGAAAAGCGACTTTAGGCTCCCCACCAATTTGACCTGCACCTGATGCCAGAACACTCTGAGACTGTGTGACCGAACTACGCAGATCCTCAACCTCTAGGGATAATCCCTGCATGCGGTCAACCAGTGCATCAATTGACGCCATCACAAAACCGCTGAGTAATGGCAGTCATAGTATGGCGGGTTATAATGTCACGGCGGACAGGATCTCAGATACACAGACAACCAAATACACAAGTGTCTAGGCTAGATGCTGGGGAAAGGTCACCTCCTAGCACATCCCTAACTTCTCTCCCTATGCTGCTAAGCCCATATTCAGACCTTGATGGTAGGAATGATGTGTCCTTGTGCCTGGACTGCAAACACCCTAGAATCCCTGAGATGGTGAAAGGGGAGAAGGGGCAGAAGACACACAAATAGCCTAGACCGCAAACAACACAAACAGAAACCAAACTTATCTGAGCTGGAACAGACAATCCTTCCTTCCTTGAATCCAAGGCCAGACTGAATTCTATAACCCGCACGGCCCTCTGGGAGTGAAGGCAATTTAAGCCAATGACCCCACCCAGAGCACCTGAAGGAAGGCGGATCCAGCATGATTCCAAAACAAACAAAAGGTTAGACACGTGCTGCCAATCTGACAGACCTCCGCACACCGTCCGAACAGGGCATGACACTAGAACACTACAAAAAATAAAATGCATCAGATCCTTGCTATAAACCGCAATTATATATATAAAAACAATATAGAGACGGTGCAGATATGTCCCATATGTAACTAGGCCAGGACTACACACGGCAGAGGCAGCAAATTAATGTCACCAATCCCCCATATGTCGAAACCTGACTGAGCCATATAGCTCTGATACATGATATGGACAACAGAGGGCTATATACAGGGAGCCATCTAATAAAGAAAGGAGCATTGAGATCTATTATGGAGCATGCGACCATATAAAAGGTGTAAATAAATAGGTTGCTAATAGTACAAAAGTATTACATATAAATGTATATCTATATATATAAACCTATATATATATCTATATATATAAACCTTAAAATCCCCGTAAAAACAAAATACACTGAAAAGGACGTTGACATGTAAGGAAGTATTTTATCTATCTACATAATTAGCATTAAATTCTATATTCAATCCCTGGGGGTGTAGATCTTGTAAGGTAAAGATCAATTTCAGCTCTTTTTTCTTTAACATACGTTCCCTGTCACCTCCTCTCTTGGGAATCGGCACCGAGTCGATGACCCGGAATCTCAGTTGGCTGACAGAGTGTCCACAGTCAGTGAAATGTTTTGCCACTGGCTTGTCTAACATTTTTTTCCTTATGGTGCTTTTGTGTTTGTTAATACGTTCCCTCACCTCCATGGTTGTCTCGCCCACATAGATTAAACTGCATGGGCAGACTATCATGTAGACGACGTACTTGGAGCAGCATGTATAATACTCTCTGATGTTAAATTTCTTTCCACTATATGGGTGAACCAAGGTATTGCCTTTAAGCATATTGCCACAATTGCAGCATCCCAAACAAAGGAAATTACCCATCTGTTTGGGTTTCAAAAATGTCTGCTTGCCTTTGCTAACTTTACCTGTGTCTGTGTGGATCAACTTGTCATGTAAATTAGTTCCACGTTTGTATGCCATCAATGGTGGCTTGTCAAATTCACTAATAGAAGGAAGGCCACTGTGTAGGATATCCCAGTCCTTTCTCAAGATCTGCGCAATATCCCCACTGTGGTTACCATAGGTCGATACAAACGGGATACGTCCCATGTTTTTGTTCCTAGAGGGAACTTGAACAGTGGACACCCTGTCAGCCAAGGAGATCCGGGCCCTCGATCTGTGTAACAGTCTGGATGATTTTGCAGCTCACAAAGAAAAATTAACCTCACACGTGCAACGACATAAGGTTGAAGTGGAAAAAACAAAAAGAGACAAGTGGCACCGCAATCTGGAGGACTATCAATCTGGACGGATAAATAATTGGCAGAACCAACAAACCCGCACCAGACCTCCCAAGAGAAGGGGCAGAGGGAGGAGGTTTGACCAAAGCCAATTTGGGTTTACAACAGGCTAGTCAGATTCTACTGACGACTCCATGAAACCGGCTTTTTTAGGGAGAGCGGGACAGACAGGAGGAGGAAACTCCGACGTGGTGGTAGAAAACACCACAGATTCCAGAAAAGATCAGCCTCCACCAATGTACCCGATCTACAACCAGGGAGCCCAGGAGAGGGTGACGAGACGCATGCACAAGAAATAAACAATCTAGTGGTGAACATATCATCTATGGAATTGGACAATGATCAGATCAACGTCCTTGCACATGGACTTTCCTTTTGTCCTATAGCTGATACAATTTGGTTCGAGCTAGAACTCGACCTACAGCGCTTTTTTAGGTGCCTTAGATTGAAGGCATTTTTTGATAAAAGGACCCACGGTGGGGTTATGTCTGGCCGTGAAACTGCTGAATTGTCCTTGGCCAAATTTGAGCTGAGTAACAAGAGCAGCTTCATGCCGCCACACACTAACCACCTTGTGGAGTCGTATATCCAAATTGTTACCAAACATATCAGAAACCTGCAGGAATGTACTCAGCAGCGACGTTTTTGTCCTAATCTGTCACATGATGAGAGACGGGCCCTTAAGGCACTGATGTCTAATAGAGACATCACCATCAAACCAGCCGACAAGGAAGGAGCTGTGGTGATCATGGACAAGGATGGTTATATACGGGAAATACGTAGACAGTTGAGTGATGGGAGATAGCCAGAGAGGTGGCGAATATCGTCGACACGGCAGTGGCACATGGTATCATGGATTCAGAGCTATGTCAGTTCCTCAAGATACCTTTCCCCATCACTCCACTCATCTACGTTCTCCCCAAAATTCATAAACAGCTGATAGACCCCCCCGGCAGACCCATTGTGTTGGGCAGGGGATCTATTTTTAGTAACATTGCCATATTTCTTGACAAACTACTCCGTGTCCATGCTACCTCAGCTCCCTCCTATGTCAGGGATACGGGACATTTTTTAAGTAAGCTTAGTAGCATTAGTTTACCTACCCATTTTTTCTGGTAAGCTTTGATGTGGTGTCTCTATACACGTCTATTATGCATGACTATGGATTAAATGTCGTCGATGTGGCCCTGGCCGGCACGGGACTCACTGGTGATGCACGCCGCTTTGTCATCGACCGACTTGAGTTGGTCCTCAAGAGGAACGACTTCCTATTTGGCAACACCTATTACCAACAGTCACGCGGTGTGGCCATGGGGTCCAACGTGGCACCAACTTAAGGTCGAGGACAAATTAGTTTATGCGTCTCAGTATCGCCTGTGGGTCCTGTGCTGGTGGCGCTACATCGACGACATTTTTATGATTTGGAGTGGCTCTATGGAGGATTTGAATGATTTTCACCAACACCTCAATCATGGGGTACCCGGGCTACAATTCACTGTGACTTGCTCGGCCGAGGAGTTGCAGTTTCTTGACGTCAGGGTACACCTAGAACGAGGTCAACTAAAAACAGATCTGTATAAAAAGCCTTCAGACAGGAATAATTTACTAAGATACGACAGTAACCACCCACGCCGCATGTTGGACTCCTTAGCGTGGAGCCAGATGCTACGTGTAAGACGAGTGGTGTCAGATGACAATCTGTTAACTAAACGTACTGATGAAATGTGCAATAAATTCGCCCAGAGAAAATATCCATCCAGACTGTTACACAGATTGAGGGCCCGGATCTCCTTGGCTGACAGGGTGTCCACTGTTCAGGTTCCCTCTAGGAACAAAAACATGGGACGTATCCCGTTTGTATCCACCTACGGTAACCACAGTGGGGATATTGCGCAGATCTTGAGAAAGGACTGTCATATCTTACACAGTGGGCTTCCTTCTATTAGTGAATTTGACAAACCACCATTGATGGCATACAAACGTGGAACTAATTTACATGACAAGTTGATCCACACAGACACAGGTGAAGTTAGCAATGGCGGGCAGACATTTTTGAAACCCAAGCAGATGGTTAATTTCCCTTGTTTGGGATGCTGCAATTGTGGCAATATGCTTAAAGGCAATACCTTTGTTCACCCATATAGTGGAAAGAAATTTAACATCAGAGAGTATTATACATGCTGCTCCAAGTACGTCGTCTACATGATAGTCTGCCCATGCAGTTTAATCTATGTGGGCGAGACAACCATGGAGGTGAGGGAACGTATTAACAAACACAAAAGCACCATAAGGAAAAAAATGTTAGACAAGTGGCAAAACATTTCGCTGACTGTGGACACTCTGTCAGCCAACTGAGATTCCGGGTCATCGACTCAGTGCCGATTCCCAAGAGAGGAGGTGACAGGGAACGTATGTTAAAGAAAAAAGAGCTGAAATGGATCTTTACCTTACAAGATCTACACCCCCAGGGATTGAATATAGAATTTAATGCTAATAATGTAGATAGATAAAATACTTCCTTACATGTCAACGTCCTTTTCAGTGTATTTTGTTTTTACTGGGATTTTAAGGTTTATATGTATAGATATACATTTATATGTAATACACCCCCTTTTTCACTTTTGTACTATTAGCAACCTATTTATTTACACCTTTTATATGGTCGCATGCTCCATAATAGATCTCAATGCTCCTTTCTTTATTAGATGGCTCCCTGTATATAGCCCTCTGTTGTCCATATCATGTATCAGAGTTATATGGCTCGGTCAGGTTTCGACATATGGGGGATTGGTGACATTAATTTGCTGCCTCTGCCGTGTGTAGTCCTGGCCTAGTTACATATGGGACATATCTGCACCGTCTCTATATTGTTTTTATATATATAATTGCGGTTTATAGCAAGGATCTGATGCATTTTATTTTTTGTAGTGTTCTAGGACCTGTTGCGAGTCAGGTGACCATCACATGGTCGATGATGCATCAGGACATGTGACCCAGAATACTGATTTTCATTGGTCTACATGCGATGCTTGCTTACAATTGGATGCTGTCCTTTTGCTGTGTGAGCTGGCGTAGCTCCGCCCCCACACCGTCGTGATGACGTCACTGACATGCGCAGTACACCTAGGGAGACGCCTGCATGTATGGACAACATGAGGATGCAGCTGGAACCGATCTAGTGTATACCAGGTACTTTTGATTGATTGAGCATTGGTTCTATTGGCAGCAGCGATCATTTTAATTAACACTCAGGTGTCTTTGATTGATAGTATGTGGTCATTGGTTAGATGTTGTCACATTTGGGGGGCCGTCTATACTATTTATATGCTTGATTATGTTTGTACCAGTATACTTGAGAAAGGCTACTGCATAGCCGAAACGTCGTATTTGTGTGTGCACTCTGGTCCCCAATAAAAGTCACACTGGATATGCTGTTATGGCAGCAGGGTACTGTGAGGTCACTGTTAAGGCAGCGGGGTACTGTGGAGGTTACTGTTAAGGGTGCAGGCCCCTGAGGAGGTCACTGTCAAGGGAGTGGGGTGCTGTGAAACTCACTGTTAAAGGGGCGGGTTGCTGTAAAGGTCAAAGTTAAGGGGATGGGCTGCTGTGGAGGTCCCATTTTAAAGTGGCGGGGCATTGTGGGGGGGTCAGTGTTAAGGGGTGGGGGAGTGTGGAGTTCACTGTTAAAGGGGTGGTGTGCTGTAGAGGTTACTGTTATAGTGGATACTGTCGATATCTTTTAACGACAGACACAAACATTAAATTAAATAGATGGAATATACCCATGCGAAGCCGAGACCTTCTGTTAGTGCCATTTATAAAATTTGTGACACAAAACACATAATTATGTTGATTTTCCTACCTAAGCTAATTGACAACCACATAAATTGCTTAATTGATCTTTTTAATGTTTTGTCATGTAGTAACCCTATTGTATGTTTAAAAGCTACAATACTGCAAATATTAATGTTCTCCAGCTGTTCTTCTTATTTCATTTAAGCAATAAAGTGTTCACTAAATTATTTCATAATATGTCACAGCTTGAGTAGAGCACTTATCTTTATGTGCCAGCCATTAACTTTTCTTTTTTTATAACAAAGTCTTTTGCCGTGTAAATTAGAAATGATTTTTCAAGTTTCTGAAATTTTAGACAAGAACTCAGACATTTGTGTATCTCCATTTTAAAATACTCTTTTAACTTCCTCTTTATGAGTCCAGTTTTATCTAATGTTTATTAGAGGACATTTTATTAGTTTAAGAACCCATTTTAGAAAGGCAGCTAGTGGCCGTATTACATCCCTACTGGCCCAAATTCACACTAGAAAAGGATCACAAACAGTGCTCCACAGATGAACATCTCTCAACACTTGCCTCCCTTAGGAACGATCTAAAAAATTTGCTTAACAAACAATCAGCCAAATACTATCATCCCAGCACAAGTTTTTTCCCACGGTAATAAGGCTTCTAAATTTATGGTATGATGTCTCGGATTAAACAGAGAAAGAATTCCCGATATGTACCCTCTATTTAGACCCCACAAGGACAACATCTGCAGGAATACATGTGCAAGCAAAGAGGATACATTGGTACTGCAGAAAATGGTTCTTTTCGGTGTATCTATGCTCATAATTGCTGCGTTGTTACAACAAATTAGGGCTTTATCAAACTTTAAAGTTAATCCTCAGAAGTCTCAAATTTTTCACCTTAGATTGTCTCCATCTTATGTTTCTGCAATACAATTGGAGTCTCCATTCGACTGGCCTCCCAAAGATTAACATATTTATGAATTAAACTCTCCCCTCACCTCCTCTCAGCTTAACTATAATCCTCCTTCTTCACTCCATGATCTCTCAACTTGACACCTTGGATTTCCCATATAACCTTGTCATGTTTTTGGTAATGCCCAGACTCACCTACTGTACCTTATGCAGGTGTTGGCCGTTAGGATCCCTAAGCCATATCTCCGATCCCTGAATAGCCACATATGCAAATTTAGTGGTCAGGGAAAGAGGGCTCTCATCTCCTTTCATACACTTTCTAAACCGAAATTGTCTGGTGGGATAGGTTTACCTGACCTGGAAATGTATCTGAGAGCTATTCATTTGAGCAGATCTTTGGATTGGCTTAGCTACCCCCCAAATAAGTCTTGGCTCCACATTGGAAATGCTCAATCCCCACACCTGAACTCTGTTACTAGCTGACAAGCCTCTCCATGCTTTGTCCACAGTACCTAACCTCTTTATCAGAGCTACATTAAAGGTATAGGAGTGGTTCTCTGCTAACTGATGGGCTCCTTCTCTCTCCTCCCCCTTACTGCAAGTGCGGGACATTATTGCCATTGCTCCTCTGGAACTGAGTGATAGTCTTCTACCCTCTGTTAGGACCTCGGAAATCCTTTTTTTATATATTGTTTTTGCGCATTCTGAAAAAAAAATGAGGTTTTGCTTTGGGCAAGCGCGGAACAGCCCCAAAGCTCAAGTTAACTGTAATGGTTTGAGAGTATGATTACCAGTAGTCAATGCCCAGTCAAGGTGATCTCCTCTATCTACAATATAAGATATAACAATTTCCATCTTCTAATGTTAAACCAGATATTATTGGCATCTGGGAAAATAACCTTGTGAGGGAGTTCTCACTAGTGGAAACTTGCAAACAACTGGTAGCTCCGCAGAAATTATCTAGATGTATCCGAATACAGGAAAATGGCTGCAAAGTGCTGATGAGATACCAGGAGTCCAGATGCACCTTTTTCATATATGGTGGTTATGTAGCAACTAAAGATGAGCAAATAAAAAAAAAAATCCATTCGCTGGTTCGCCGAATTTTTCGCGGCAAATTAAGTTAAAAAACTACTATTTCCTGGCTGCTCAAGTATGAACTCAGCCTTACAGGTCGATGTTAGTGCCAAGAAGAAGCGCACTCCTTTTAAACCGTTGCCAGCTGATTCCACATAGATGTCTACAGAACCTGTTCTATTAAATGCGTATACAAAGTAGAGCCCCCCGGACAGAGTGGAGAGGGTGCCAGCAGTAACTTTGTGTTGACGTCACTCATTAATTTGCCCTTCCTCTGATCTGTCAGAACAATAACCCACAAAAAACGAATCCTGTCTGTGGAGCATATGCCTTCACTTGGTCAGCATTTGCTCAAAAATCTATCAGTATTGCTAGTGCACAATGACCAAGTATGGATTTTGCAGCAGTATGAGGACGCCACCGAGTGGCACAATGAGTCTGGAGGTGGTGGCAGCATAAGGAGACCACAGAGTGGCCCAATGACAGAGTCTGGAGTTGGCAGCAAGATGAGGAGGCCACCGTGTGCACAATGACCAAATCTGGAGTTGACAGCAGTATGAGGAGGCCACCAAGTAGCACAGTGAGTCTGGAGTTGGCATCAAGATGAGGAGGCCACCTAGTGCACAATGACCAAGTCTGGAGTTGGCAGCATCAGGAGAAGGCCACAGAGTGTCACAATGACAGAGTCTGGAGTTGACAGCAGCATGAGGAGACCGCAGAGTGGCTCAATAACAGTGTGTGGAGGTGGCAAAAGCAGCAGCATCAGGAGGATACCTCAGAGTGGCAAGGTGACATAGTGTGGAGATGGCAGTAGCAGCAGCATCAGGAGGATACCTCAGAGTGGCAAGGTGACATAGTGTGGCGATGGCAGCAGCAGCATAATCAGGAGACCACAGAGTGGCAAGATGACATAGTGTGGAAATGGCAGCAGCATCAGGATACCACAAAGTGGCAAGGTGACATATTGTGGAGATGGCAGCAGCATCAAGATACCACAGAGTGGCAAGGTGACAGTGTGGAGATGGCAGCAGCAGCATCAGGATACCACAGAGCGGCAAGGTGACATAGTGTGGATAAGGCAGCAGCAGGAGAATACCACAGAGTGACAAGGTGACGTAGTGTGGAGATGGCAGCAGCAGCTGCATCAGGAGACCACAAAGTGATCCAGTGACAGATTGGGGTGGTGGGTGGCAATATCAGTACCTGCTGAATATGGTGGGTGAAAGAAGGAGCACTTGGCATCAGATGTGTGGCATCAGGCGGGTAGCAGCATCAGAGTAGTAGCTGAGACAGGTAGTCAGAAGAAACCGGTCTCTTTTATCAAAGTGTTGATGTGGCACCATGGATGATCTAGTCTGATGCATCAGGAATTGGTGGTTGGAAATCCTGGCTGATTCACACTTCATTCATCTTGACAAAGGTCAGTCTCTCCAGATTTTGGGTGGACAGGCGAGTTCTTCTTGGGGTAACTATGGCCCCCTCAGAAGTAAACACCTGCTCTGATGCCACACTACTGGCCGGGCAGAACAGCTTTTCCAGGGCAAACTCTGCTAGTTGTACCACAAATCCAGTTTGGCTGCCCAGTAGTCCAGCGGATCTTCAATGTGGGTTGGCAGGGTGCTGTCCAAGTATGCCACCACCTGCTGGTTCAGGTCCTGCTCCAGGTCTACCTGCTGCTGGTGAGTAGTTTCTTCACTATGCAGGTAAAGAAAGCTACTCATCAGTGACTGTAGACTCGGGCTGATGCAGATGGGGCTGGTACTGCTCCTGCCATGCCACCCCACCCCTCCCCAACAACCATGGCAGTGGAATGTGAGCACAGAGGGCCCCCCCCCCGGTCAGACCTGCGTGAGGATGGACGATGGCGTAGATAGGCAGCGGCCAACTGACTAAATAGGATGTTTCTGTAGTAGTTCAGTTTGTCCTCCCTCTCAGTGGGTGTAAAAAAAAGGCCCCCATTCTGGACCGGTAGCAAGGGTCCAACAAGGTGGAGAGCCAGAAGTCATCCCTCTGCCAAATGGTGACAATTCGGCTGTTACTACGCAAGCAAGAGAGCATGCATCGGGCCATTTATGCAAGTGACTCAGAGGGACTCCCTGCCTCCGTCTCCACTGCATACTGCCACAGTGTGTATAGGTCACCTGTCTCGTCTTCCTCATCACCCTGTAGCTCCTCTGGCTGCTCCTGCTCCTCTTCTCCTGTCGACTGAGTAGAGAAACCACCCATTTCGCTACACATTGCCTGTGTTCCAATGTCTTCCTCCCCCTCCTCCTCCTACTCCAGTTCAGCCCCGACAGGGCTCATGTGGCCGTGAGTTCTAGGCGCCACGTCTCCTGTCCCCTGACTAGCCATTGTTGCCACCATCTGTTCCAGGTCATGAAGCAGTGGAATGATGTTGTTCTTCCCGTAGTCCTGGCAACTGACAAATAATGTGGCATCCTCAAAGAGCCTGAGAAAACAGCAGGTGTCACGCATGAGCTGCCACTGGCTGACATCAAAGTTACACGGGGGAGTATTCCTATCCACTTGCATCATCAAGAAATCGTTGCTGGCCTTTCTCTGTATAGTCCAGTGAAGGGCAAATTGCAGCTCTCCAGCTGTTGTAAAACTACAAATCCCATCATGCCCTGCTGTAGGCATACTGTAAGTTGTAGTTTTACAACAGCTGGAGAGCCGCAGTTTGCCCATCCCTGGTATAGTTGGTCAAACACATGGAGGGTGGAATTCCAATGTGTGGAAATGTCGCATATCAGCCTATGTTGGGGGATGCCAATTTGCCGCTGCAGCTCAAGGATGGTGTGCTTTGCGGTGTATTAGTAGCTGAAGTGCATGCAAAGTTTCCTTCCCATTTTTAGGATGTCTTGAAAGATGGGTGAAAGATAGTGTTGATCGAACACCAAAGTGCTCTGGTGCTCGAGTAGAACACTTTGGGATGCTCTTGTGCTCTACAGAGCACCCGAGCACAATGGAAGTCAATGGGAGAAACCGAGCATTAAACCTGGCACCCCCTGCTCTGAAGAGGGAAGAGTGCCATGTCCCACCGAGGTCTATGCAGAAGATCGCTGTACAGTGGGGAATCCCCCAGTGAGAGTCCAAGCTTAGGAGTCAAAGCTCTAACTCTGACTATGTGCATATATGGAGTCAGAGCTTGGGGACACCCAGTGTATTTAAATCTAATTTAGCATCTATTTCTGAAAAGTTTCTGCCAGGATTTGAACTCACAATCTTCTATATTAGAGGCAAGAACCTTAACCACTCAGCTATAAAGCTGAATGATAAACTGTGTCAGAAAAACCTCATAGTTTCTCATATAGTAAGTATTCTTATACAGCAGAAGTATAATTTTACATTTAACTGCAGGATATCATGCAGCTCTATAGTGTAGTGGTTAAGGTTCTTGGCTCTAATGTAGATAGTTGTGAGTTCAAATCCCTTCAAAAATAGAGGCTAAATTTAATTTAAATATTTATACATATATATCCATTTATATGGATACACCTTAATAAAATGGGAATGGTTGGTGATATTAACTTCCTGTTTGTGGCACATTAGTATATGTGAGGGGGGAAACTTTTCAAGATGGGTGGTGACCATGGCGGCCATTTTGAATCAAACTTTTGTTTTTTCAATAGGAAGAGGGTCATGTGACACATCAAACTTATTGGGAATTTCACAAGAAAAACAATGGTGTGCTTGGTTTTAACGTAACTTTATTCTTTCATGAGTTATTTACAAGTGTCTGACCACTTATAAAATGTGTTCAATGTGCTGCCCATTGTGTTGGATTGTCAATGCAACCCTCTTCTCCCACTCTTCACACACTGATAGCAACACCGCAGGAGAAATGCTAGCACAAGCTTCCAGTATCCGTAGTTTCAGGTGCTGCACATCTCGTATCTTCACAGCATAGACAATTGCCTTCAGATGACCCCAAAGATAAAAGTCTAAGGGGGTCAGATCGGGAGACCTTGGGGGCCATTCAACTGGCCCATGACGACCAATCCACTTTCCAGGAAACTGTTCATCTAGGAATGCTCGGACCTGACACCCATAATGTGGTGGTGCACCATCTTGCTGGAAAAACTCAGGGAACGTGCCAGCTTCAGTGCATAAAGAGGGAAACACATCATCATGTAGCAATTTCACATATCCAGTGGCCTTGAGGTTTCCATTGATGAAGAATGGCCCCACTATCTTTGTATCCCATATACCACACCATACCATTAATTTTTTTGTTCCAACAGTCTTGGAGGGATCTATCCAATGTGGATTCCCACATGACAGCGGGGGCACAGTGTAAGCACAAGGCAAAGGTAGGGTTAGCTGGGGCACCGCCAGCACCTGAGAAGGCAGGGTTAGCATGGCCAAAATGTGGAAAAGCTTTGTCAGCCTTGGAGGTGCTGACCTGCCCTGCAGCCAGTGTATAGTGTGAACGTGTGTTTAGCACGGCAGAGAGCATTATCACAGACCGCAGCCGATGTGGACAAGCTTACGTTTATTAAAATGAACCAGGCATGGATCCCACAGGACTTGTCCGTACCTTGTGCAGAATAGACATTTATGCCAGCCTCAACCATCCATTCTTGTACTCAAGTGCACTTATTCTTTGTTTTATTTTGTTATATATCCCAATTAAAAAAAATAAAATAACACAAATCAGTGTTGGCTACCTATTCCTCCTTCACCGCCGCTTCCACCTACACCGCCACGTCAACCTACACCACCACATCCACCCTCCCACCACCTCCTCAACCTTCTACTCCTAAATCCAGATTGTTATTTTAAATTTTTCGTATTTTATGTTATTTTAAGTCATTTCCCTATCCACATTTGTTTGCAGAACAGTTGCCATGCACTTAAGCACATTTTGATGCCTTTTGCAGCCCTCAAGCCCTTTCCAGGACTATTTTAGAGCCATTTTAGTGCCCAAAAGTTCGGGTCCCCATGGGGATCGGGTTCGGGGTCAAGTTTGGGTCAAGTTCGGGTCCCGAACCCGAACTTTTTTTTCAAGTTCGGCCGAACTCGTCGAACATCCAGGTGTCCACTCAACTCTATTCCTAATGATTCTGAATCAGAAGATTTTGGTAAGTCTCAAGCATCTAAATTCCTAAATCAACCTCCAAAAGGTTATGGAAAAAGCAGAGCTAAAATCCATGACCAAATAGATCAGATCTAGAGCTAATTTGGTGTGTTAATGCAAAGGATGGAAGATTTATCCAAAGCTCTCACTGCTAATCCCAAAAATACTTTTTTTAGGGGCAGCTACTTCTGTAGAAAGCCCTCTCCAATTATATATGGGGAGAAGCAGGTAAGAGTGTCAACTCCTGCAAATGCTGATGATTCAACTGTATATAAAAGTGAGTAAAATAACACAAGTGTCAGTATCCCTGAAAATAATGTAACCCTTCCAATGCCAAATGGGCAAGGGGAAGGGGTGACATGTTTGTGATTCTATCTTGCAGCCTACAGAGTCTTCAGCTATGCAGCTGTGCGAGAGTCCAGACAAGATTTAGCTTTTCTCATCAGGAGGATGACTCTCAATCTCCTCATCCTCTTCCTCCTCTTCTGCCCATCCACTCTGAACAGATGGAATAAACTTGCTATGGGTACTACCCTCTGTAGCGGAGGCAACCGTCTCCTGCTCCTCCTTCTCCTCATCCTCATCCAATTCACACTGAGAAGATGAAATGAGGGTGGTCTGGCTATCACCCTGTGTACTGTTTTCCCCCATTTCCACCTCTTCAACATGCAAAGCGTCCGCCTTCCTTGTGAGCAGCGAGTGTTTCAGTAGACACAGAAGTGGGATGGTTACGCTGATAATAGCAGCATCACCGCTCACCATCTGTGTTGATTCCTCAAAGTTGCATAAAACCTCACAGAGGTCAGACATCCATGCCCACTCGTCGCTTGTGAAGAGCGGCAGCTGACTGGAAAGGTGACGACCATGTTGCAGCTGATATTCCACTACTGCCTTCTGCTGCTCACAAAGCCTGGCCAACATGTGGAACGTCAAGTTCCGGCGCGTGCTCACGTCGCACAACAGTCGGTGAGCCAGCAATTGCAAGCGCTGCTGCAGCGCTGCCAGACTGGTGACAGCTGTAGATTACTTTCGGAAATAAGCACACGCGCGACGCACCTTCACCAATAGCTCAGGCAAATTGGGGTAGGTTTTGAGAAACCGCTGAACCACTAAGTTTAATATGTGGGCTAGGCATGCTATGTGTGTGAGATTGCCGAGCTCCAAAGCCGCCACAAAGTTGAGGTCATTATCAGACACAACCATGCCTGGTTGTAGGTTGAGTAGCGAGAGTCAGAGCTTAGTCTGGTTCCTTATACCCTGCTACTTCTCTGCGGCGGTGTGTTGTTTGTCACCTAAGCAAACAAGTTTCAGCACGGCCTGTTGCCGCTTCCCCACTGCAGTGCTACACTGCTTTAAGCTACTGACTGATGGCTGATTGGTGCTACAAGATGAGAATTCAGAGGTGGAAGTGCAGGAGGAGGTGTATTAGGAGAAGAGGGGGTTGCAGCCACTAATGTAGGTGGTGGCGGAAATCCTTATTGAAGTAGGGCCTGCAATCCTTGTCGTCGGTCGCACCTGTTCCATCCCAGTGTTCGACTTGCTCCTGGCCTCCACAACGTTCACCCAGTGTGCCGTAAGGGAAATGTAGTGTCCCTGGCCATAAGCACTTGTCCATGTGTCAGTTGTTAAGTGGACCTCCCCAATAACTGCATTGGTCAGGGCAATGGGTGATGTTACGGGACACATGCTGGTGTAAGGCGGGGATGGCACACCAGGCAAAATAGTGGCCTGCTGGGGACTGAGTAACGAGAGATGGCTGCCGCCATCAGGTTGCAGAAAGCATCAGTGTCCACAATCCTAAAAGGCAACATTTCCAGGGCCAGCAAATTTGGAAAGGTGCACATTTAGTGCTATGGCCTGTGGGTGGGTGGCTGAGTTTTTGCACTTTCGTTCAAAGGCCTGCTATCTGATGGTACTTGCGAAGGTCCAGGTGCAAGGCGGGAGGCATCCAGGCCTGCGTCTTGGACAGAGGATTTGCCAGCAAGTAACACGGTGGAAGAGGAGGCAGTGGTGTGACTCGCAGACACTGATTGTGGACCCAGGAGTTTGGCCCACCTATTTGGGTGCTTTGATGCCATGTGGCGGATCATGCTGGTGGTGGTGAAGTTGCTTGTGTTCACACCCCACTCATTTTGGTACGGCACAGGTTGCAAATGACAATTCTTTTATCGTCCACACTTTCATCAAAAAAGCAACAGACTGTGGAACACCTACTCCTTGGCAAGGGAGATTTCCGCAAGGGGGTGTTCCAGGGAACAGTTGCGGGTCTGTTAGGTGTGGCCTGCCTTCTCCCTTTTGCCACCCCACTGCCTCGTCTAGCCTGTTGCTGAGGATCCCTCCACCTCTGTACTGCTGTCCTCGTACGGCTTGCCACCTTCCCAGGTTGGGTCAGTGATTTCATCGTCCACCACCTCCTCTTCCACTTACTCACTCTTGTCATCCTCCTGACTTGTTGACCTAACAACAACCTCACTAATTGACAACTGTGTCTTATCCTCATCATCAACCTCTTGAGACACTAATTGCGGTTGACTTATTGGCAACTGTATCTCATCATCATCATCCACCTCATGAAACACTAATTGCCATTCCCCACCGCCATCTTCTTCTGACTGTGGATGCTCAAGTGTCACTACCAGAGCTTTGAGACGTTCTCACAGCTCTGTTTCTCCACCCCTGTGATGATGTCACTACTAGAGCTTGGAGGAGTTCTCTCTGCTCTGTTTCTCCGCCCCTGTGTTGAGGTCTTTACTTTCTGTTTCCTTCCTCCCAGCTGTCCCTCCTGTGTTTGATTTCTCTGCCTTTAAATCACCCCTCCTCCTTTGTAGGGTGCAGATTATACTTTTCATTTGAGCTGTATCTCTCGCTTGAGTATCTTCACTTGTGATATCTTTCAATGGACCTGAGTTCTGCTAGCAAGTACTTCGGATATTGTCTGCTGACTTTGGATCCGCTTTCTAACCTGGTTGACCGCATGCAGGGTCTTTCTTTGGAGGTAGCGGATCTCCGTCAATCTATGACTCAGCTTCATGCATTGGGCTCTGCTCCGGCCCATGGAGTCTGTTGCGAGCCAAAGGTCTCACTTCCGGAAACGTTCTCCGGGGGCAGTGAGAATTTTGTTCGCTTCAGAGAGGCATGCAAACTCCATTTTTGCTTGTGTCCCCATTCCTCTGGTAATGAGGAGCAGAGGGTGAGGATTGTCATCTCCCTGCTCAGGGGTAATGCTCAGACTTGGGCTTTTTCGCTGCCATCGGGGGATCCCTCCCTTCGATCCGTGGAAAGATTTTTTGTGGCCCTGGGGCAGATATATGATGACCCGGATCGTGTTGCTCTGGCTGAATCTAACTTACGTTTTTTATGCCAGAACAAACTGTCTGCAGAGCTTTATTGTTCTGAATTTCGGAGATGGGCAGCTAATTCAGGTTGGAATGATGCTGCACTCCGGAGTCAGTTCTGTCATGGTCTCTCAGAGAGATTGAAAGATGCGTTTGCTTTCCATGAGAGACCAACGTCCTTAGAGTCTGCCATGTCATTGGCGGTACACCTTGACAGGCGTCTAAGAGAAAGATACGAGACCTCTCTCCAGCCATTGTCAGTCTAGGGGCAGTGGTGCGGACTCATTCAGTGTGCAGGGGCCTCATCCTGTCTCGGTCCCCTCTGAGGAGGAGCCCATGCAGCTAGGTCGACTTGCCCCTGATAAAGGAGGATTTAATCCTCAGAGAATGGTGTGTTTTTGTTGTGGGGGCATAGGTCATTTGGCAAATGTTTGCCCGTCTAGGAAATTCATGAACTGTACTAAGAGTGATAATAAGAGAAAAACCTCAAAAGGTAAATCATCAAACTCTGCTTTATCTGCTACTTTGGGCAAAGTTGATGTAGGAATTGATGCTTTTCCTCTGACCTGCAGTTCCCGTTTTCTCCTTTCTGCCAAGGTGGCGCTAGAGTCATTTCTTGTGAAATTTTTGTCGATAGTGGAGCGGCCGTCAATCTTATTGACACTCAATTTGTAGCCATGCATGGTTTTCAGGTTTGCACATTAGAAAAGGATATACCTGTTTTTCTATTGACTCTGCTCCACTCTCACAGAGATCCCTGAAGGGCATTGTTCACAATATCCGGTTAGCTGTAGGTGACACTCATGTGGAGGATATATCTTGTTTTGTCCTTAATGGATTGCCTTCTCCTCTAGTTTTGGGGTTACCCTGGCTCACTAGACATAACCCCACTATTGATTGGCAAGGAAGGCAAATAAATGAGTGGAGTGAGCTTTGTAGAGAGAATTGTCTCACAGCGACTTTTGCAGAGGTGTCTACTAAAACTGTGCCATCATTTCTCTCTGATTTCTCGGACGTGTTTTCCGAGAGCGGTGTTCAGGAGCTACCTCCTCACCGGGAGTTTGACTGTCCCATTAACCTCAATCCCGGCGCCAAGTTGCCAAAAGCACGCCTCTACAATCTCTCACAACCGGAAAGAATCGCAATGCGAACCTATATCTCTGAGAGTCTCGATAAGGGGCATATTCATCCCTCAAAATCACCTGTTGCCGCTGGGGTTTTTTTTTGTTAAAAAAAAGATGGCTCTCTGAGACCTTGCCTAGATTTTAGGGAGCTGAACCATATCACGATTCGCGATCCCTATCCCCTTCCTCTGATCCCGGACCTCTTCAACCAAATTGTTGGGGCCAAGGTTTTTTCCAAATTGGATTTGAGAGGCGCGTACAGCCTGGTCAGGGTCAGAGAGGGGGATGAATGGAAAACGGCCTTTAATACCCCTAACGGGCATTTTGAGAATCTCGTTATGCCTTTCGGCCTGATGAATGCTCCGGCCGTCTTTCAGCATTTTGTTAACAGTATTTTCTACCATTTAATGGGAAAATTTGTATTGGTGTATCTTGATGATATTTTGATTTTTTCCCCTGATGTTCAGACCCATCAGGATCATCTTTTTCAGGTTCTGCGGATTCTGCGGGAAAATAAATTGTACGCCAAGCTGGAGAAATGTGTTTTTATGGTATCGGAGATTCAATTTCTGGGTTTTCTCCTCTCTGCTTCTGGTTTTCACATGGATCCGGAGAAGGTCCGTGCTGTGCTTAAGTGGGAGCTCCCTGAGAATCAGAAGGCTTTGATGCGCTTTCTGGGTTTTGCGAACTATTACAGAAAGTTCATTTTAAATTATTCCTCTATTGTCAAACCCCTCACTGACATGACAAAAAAGGGGGCAGATTTTTCCTCTTGGTCGGAGGAGGCGCTTGCAACTTTTTCTAAGATTAAAGAGAGTTTTGCGTCTGCTCCCATCTTGGTGCATCCCGATGTTTCCTTACCTTTTATTGTTGAGGTGGATGCTTCCGAGGTGGGTGTGGGTGCGGTTTTGTCCCAGTGCCCTTCTCCTGCCAAATGGCGACCCTGTGCCTTTTTCTCTAAAAAACTCTCCCCGGCAGAGAAAAACTATGATGTGGGAGATAGGGAGTTGTTGGCCATCAAGTTGGCTTTCGAGGAATGGCGCCATTGGTTGGAGGGGGGCAGGCACCCTATCACCGTTTTTACCGACCATAAGAATCTGGCGTACTTGGAGTCGGCCAAGCGTATGAATCCGAGACAGGCCAGATGGTCTCTGTTCTTCTCCAGATTCAATTTTGTTGTTACATTCCGCCCTGGGATCAAAAATGTGAAGGCTGATGCTCTCTCTCGCTGTTTTCCGGAAGGAGGAAACTCCGAGGACCCGGGTCCCATTTTGGCGGAGGGGGTAGTTGTTTCTGCTCTGTATTCTGATTTGGAGGCCGAGGTCCAGGCTGCCCAGACTGAGGCACCTGCCCGTTGTCCTTCTGGGAAGCTGTTTGTGCCTCCTGAGCTACGTCACAAACTCTTCAAGGAGCATCATGATACTGTTCTTGCTGGTCACCCCGGGAGTAGAGCCATGGTAGATCTCATTGTTCGGAGATTTTGGTGGCTGGCTCTTCGTAAGTCGGTGGAGGGTTTTGTGGCTGCTTGTGAGACGTGCGCTCGCGCTAAGGTCCCTCGTTCACGGCCTTCAGGTCCCCTTCTCCCGTTACCCATACCTTCCCGTCCTTGGACACACCTGTCCATGGACTTTATCACGGATCTTCCTCGTTCCTCAGGGAAGTCGGTGATCCTGGTGGTGGTGGACCGTTTTAGCAAGATGGCTCATTTCGTACCCTTCCCTGGTTTACCCAATGCTAAAACGTTGGCGCAAGCTTTTGTCGACCATATTGTTAAATTGCATGGCATTCCCTCTGATATTGTTTCCGATAGAGGCACGCAGTTTGTGTCCAGATTCTGGAAGGCTTTCTGTTCTCGCCTGGGGGTTCGGCTGTCCTTTTCTTCTGCTTTTCACCCACAGTCGAATGGTCAGACTGAACGTGTCAATCAGAATCTGGAGACATATTTGCGCTGTTTTGTGGCAGAGAACCAGGAGGATTGGTGTTCGTTTCTCCCTCTGGCTGAGTTTGCTCTGAACAACCGTCGTCAGGAATCTTCTGATAAGTCACCATTCTTTGGTGCATATGGGTTCCATCCGCAGTTTGGGACATTCTCGGGAGGGGCTCCTTCTGGTTTGCCTGAGGAGGAGAGATTTTCCTCGTCTTTGTCTACCATTTGGCAAAAGATTCAGAGTAATCTTAGAAAGATGAGTGAGAAATATAAGCGTGTGGCTGATAAGAGACGTGTGCCTGGTCCGGACCTGAATGTGGGTGATCTGGTGTGGTTGTCTACAAGAAATATTAAACTGAAGGTTCCCTCCTGGAAATTGGGTCCCAAGTTTATTGGGCCTTATAAAATCTTGTCAGTCGTCAATCCTGTTGCCTTCCTACTTGATCTTCCACGGGTTTGGAAGATACATAATGTATTTCACAGATCTCTCTTAAAACCATATGTCCAGCCCACGGTACCCTCCTCTTTGCCTCCTCCTCCGATTTTGGTTGATGGCAATCTGGAGTTTGAGGTTTCCAGAATTGTGGACTCTCGCATTGTCCGCGGTTCTCTTCAGTACCTCGTTCATTGGAAGGGTTATGGTCCTGAGGAGAGGATGTGGGTCCCGGTGTCGGACATTAAAGCCACTCGCCTCATCAGGGCATTTCATAGGGCTCATCCTGAGAAGGTGGGTCCTGGGTGTCCGGAGTCCACCCGTAGAGGGGGGGGTACTATCACTACCAGAGCTTTGAGACATTCTCACAGCTCTGTTTCTCCACCCCTGTGATGTCACTACTAGAGCTTGGAGGAGTTCTCTCTGCTCTGTTTCTCCGCCCCTGTGTTGAGGTCTTTACTTTCTGTTTCCTTCCTCCCAGCTGTCCCTCCTGTGTTTGATTTATCTGCCTTTAAATCACCCCTCCTCCTTTGTAGGGTGCGGATTATACTTTTCATTTGAGCTGTATCTCTTGCTTGAGTATCTTCACTTGTGATATCTTTCAATGGACCTGAGTTCTGCTAGCAAGTACTTCGGATATTGTCTGCTGACTTTGGATCTGTTTTCACTGCTGCTGCAGCTCCTTCAGTTAAGTGTGCAGACATTGTGTGTTTCTGTTTGTTTGCTGACTGGATCCGAGGCGACCCCGGTTCCGTCCATATTCTGAGCAGGGCACCGGTGGCCATGCCCCTTCCACTATTGTAGGGGTTACAGTGGTCATCAGCCTTAGGTACGCGGGCATGTCTCGATCCACCATCTGGATCTGGACATGTGCTTAGCAGCATAGGGAGAGCTTTTAGGGTCTGACAGGGGTCACCCTTTATCCTCCCTAGTTTGGGTCCGGTCAGTAGCTAATTCACTGTGTATGCTCTTGTTGCTCACATACAGCCGTGACATCAAGAGTTTGGGAATCAGGTCACAAGATCTCCTCATGTCCCTCTTCAAGCGGACAAGAGGCCAAAATTAAGGAATGGCGATGAAAAGAGCTCCTCGGAATATCCGAGTGTGGGATCACTTGTTTGCAAAGACTCTCCACAGTGGGCGGAGGAAGGATTAGGGTGAGGATTCTGTTGACCAAACTCTTGGCTGCTGAAACTGGACTTTGTGGAAGACAGGGTGGTGCTTAACCGACTGCAAGCATTATCTGCTGCAATCCAACCGAACAACTGGTTGCACTGATGTGACATCAAGAGTGGTGTCCTGCGCTGCCCTGCAAACTGGGACATGAAGCTAGGTATCATAGATGAGTGTGTTTCTTGTGCTCTGGCAGCAGGCATAGTTTTCCCGCACACAGGGCCAGGGCCTCTGTGTCCACCATCAGCAGCACGGCCACTTTCCAGTGTCTTACTGCTTGCCTTCTGCATATTAAATGGTATATATGCTTGCAAGTATGTCACACGTACAGTAGTGCAGGTTTTGTAAGTGTATGCGCAAATAAATTACACTGAATGTCACTGATATTTAGGATGGGCAAACGTTATACAGTTATACGTTATACAAGACGATGATGACTACCAAAGATACAGCTGTCGTATAGATGGTGTTGATCCATATTTCACATGTGAACAGAGCTCCCGACAATAATGGCATGATCCATGCTGAGCTAGGTTCTAACCTGCATGCCAAGGCCATTGGACACAGAATCCCTCTGATGATGTACCTTTCCAGGATCTAACATTTTTGATTCAAATAAAAGACTAATATGGAAAGATTGATGAATGGAGTTCCGGGAAAGACAATACCGTTCCCTTATCCGTGTGGATGGAAAGGGAGAGACTTCCTTCACATAAAAAAAATATATTTTGGTGGACATTACATTTTTTTCTGACCTTTTCCCCTGTTATGTCTAAAGTTGGACACTTGAATAACGAGGGAAAAGGGGGGGGGGATTTGTTAGAACTATTGGACAGAAAGGAATCCATATTTTGAAGGCCTATACAAATCACATTACAGATTCTTATATGAACGTTATGGTAACCATCTTGTCTGGTTTCAAAGAGGTCAAAGTGAGTTGACTTTCCCAAACAGATAAGTGCAAAGAAACTCAAGAATCTTTGCATAAATGTTTCCCAGGTTGTAAAATGAGGGGAAAGGCAGAGACATACCATAAAACTGGTATGTCCTTCAAAACAATTGACTGAATGTGCTAAAGTAGTTTTTTCCTCCCAATAAATAGAAGGGGATAATTTTACTATTCATTGTATAATTAGAGTAACCATAATGTGAGTGATATTATATGATTTATCCTATATGTGTATGTTTTAAGAAACTGAAGTTAAGTATAATCTTGTAATCAAAATATATTCTTTCACTATAGAGAATTAGGTAAGGTTTCCAATATAGTCTCTGAGTGTGTTGATTCACGGTTGGAGCTAATTATGTATAGATAATGCAGGTATACCTGCATTATCCCCTGAAGACGCTGGTCATCCAGCGAAACATGTCTGGATGCAGAGTGCATGAGTGTTAGTTTTTTAGACAGTGGTAGTGAGGGAGCTCTCCATTAGTAGTGATTGCATGGGTATATAGGTGACAAGGAACTATAGCCAACAGTAATAATTAGTTAGAAATAATAGTGGCAATAAATAGCAGCTGGTTAACAGTAGTGACAATTATGAACAATGTGAATGTATAGCCATGCAGTCGCGAATAGAACCACTGTTACAGACAAACACGGGCCATAAATAATGGTGGCAAAAAAACTGTAGTAGGTTATTATAGGTGCTGAATGTGAATAATTAGACAGAGCAGCTCGCATCACTGATAGTTTTAAACTGTCGATTTAGTGTCTATGTATAGATGGAGAAAAAAAGCACCTTTTTTTAAGAAATAATAAATAAAAGTAAAGTTTTAGCTAATATAAACAGTACATGATTCAAAAACATATTTAGGTCCAGTTGGACCATCAATTAGCTTGCTAAAATAGTAAATGTTGACATGTACTGTGAGGTCATTTGATACCTAGTTGGTACAGTAATACCAGAGGTGGATCATTGGCAAAAATTCCCTCAAAAAATATGTATTTTAATCAGGAGCCATTTTTATGCGTCTTAAAGGGGAACTCTCAAAAATGTGCCCTGCTGGAGCCTAGAAAAGTTTTATTTTAGGTCACGAGAGTACAGGCCCCAAAAATTAGGCATTGACCTGACAGAAAATAACTTGTGATTATGTGGCTGGAGGTACATTAGGCGGGCACTGGAAAATGTATTTTACTGTAGGCAGTGGCGACTCTAGGAATAATATATAGGGGGGGCACAAAGATATCACAGTCAAAAATGGGGGGGCAAAAACAAAATAAGTATATATAAATAAGATTACAAAATATGAGAGAATTGCGGTATGCAGGGATACATTTATAATAAAACTATTTACTTACAAAAGAAGCTGTTCAGTCGTCTGCTGAGCCGTCCTCTGCTTGCTTCCGCGGATTCTTTCCCCTTCTTTCTGTCTCTCGTCAGTGCGCAGGCGCACTGTTATGGTGGATCTGTGGAAGACACACTGTTATGGGGGCATCTGTGGATGACACTGTTATTATGCCTCTCATTAGCCCCCATATGCCTCATCATTAGCCCCCATATGCCTCATCATTAGCCCCCATATGCCTCATCATTAGCCCCCATATGCCTCATCATTAGCCCACATATGCCTCTCATCATTAGCCCCCATATGCCTCATCATTAGCCCCCCATATGCCTCATCATTAGCCCCCATATGCCTCATCATTAGCCCCCATATGCCTCATCATTAGCCCCCATATGCCTCTCCATTAGCCCCCATATGCCTCTCCATTAGCCCCCATATGCCTCTCCATTAGCCCCCATATGCCTCTCCATTAGCCCCCATATGCCTTATCATTAGCCCCCATATGCCTCTCCATTAGCCCCCATATCATTAGCCCCCTTATGCCCCCAGCAGCCACATTTTTTTATAAAATAAAAAATCACTTACCTCTCCTGCTCCTGGACGCCGCCTGCCTCTCCTCAGTCGACTCTGTGCTCTGAACTGGCGCGCACAGCGTGAGGTCACAGAGCGCCCTCACGCTGTGCGCAGCCCTGCACAGCCGACAGCCGAGGACCAGGAAGTGGTGAGTACAGAGCGTTCACCACTTCCTGGTCTCTCGGTTCTAATGAGCGCTTCCATAATGGAAGCGCTCATTAGTATTCACCTGGGGGAATCAGCGGGGGGGCAACCGGGGGGGCAAAGGACAACATAGGGGGGGCGATTGCCCCCCCTCGCCCCCCCCCCTAGCGACGCCACTAACTGTAGGCCAGTACAGGCCCCAAAAATGAGGCATTCACCTGACAGAAAATAACTTGTGATTATCTGGCTGGAGGTACATTAGGCAGTCACCGGATAAAATATTTACTGTAGGCCAGTACACGCCCCAAAAATTCGGCATTCGCCTGACAGAAAATAACTTGTCATGATGTGGCTGGAGGTACATTAGGAGGTCACTGGCTAAAATATTTACTGTAGGACAGTACAGACCCCAGAAATTAGGCATTCACCTGACAGAAAAGAACTTGTGATTATGTGGCTAGAGGTACATTAGGCGGTCACTGGATAAAAATTTTACTGTAGGCCACTGGAGTAGAGGCCCCAAAAATTAGGCATTCATCTGACAGAAAAGGCATTTTATACCGCTGTATATACATGAGACAAGGACCATTCTTTGTTCTGGGTGATGGCGGATATGTCTCGGCTGGCGTGAGGAAATTCAATTATACTTGGTCGTCACAGGTGTTGAATTCCTCAGAGATCCATGCCTCATTTATTTTTAGAAATGTGAGGTAGTCCACAATGTCGTGAGCTAGGCGAGTGCGCTTATCAGTCACGATCCCCCCCTGCTGCACTGAACGTCCTTTCGTACAGGACACTCAACGAAGGGCAAGCCGAGAGTACCATGGCAATTTGTGCCAGCTCTGGCCACAGGTCAAGCCTGCACACCTAGTATTCCAGGGGTTCCTCACTTCTTAGAGCGTCCACATCTGCCGTTAACCCGATGTAGTCGGACACCTGTCGGTCTAGGTATTCTTTGATGCTGTATCCGGAGTGCGACTGTTGATGGGTTGGCTACAAGAATGATCTCATATCAGAAGTGACCAACACATCTTCAAACCGCCCTCTTCTTGCAGGCGTGGTAGGATTGGTACCCGCACCTGTTTCGCTGTGGGTGGAAATTTCCCTGCCAGAGCCCGCAACAGCAGACTGCAGAGAATAAATGGGAGAGCTTCGAATCCACATTGAGTAATTGCACAAAAATTTTATCCCTTTAGGTAACAAGTATAAACGGCTAAAATTAAACCCCCCCCTGGCTTACAGCTACTGTAAAAGGGGCAAAAAAAGGCAGAAAGAGGGCATTTAAAAAATACAAATTTGTGTGGTCAGTTGTGGCGTTTGAAGATTAAAAAGGGCTTTAGAAAATCTTCAAAAAAGAGATAAAATTAGCAAAGATACAAAACAAACAGCAGGTAGCAAAAGAAAGCAAAACAAATCCCAAAAAGTTTTTTAAATATATAAATTCTAAAAAACCTAGGTCTGAGCAGGTAGGTCCCATAAGTAATGGTAAAAGGGGGGGGTCACTGAAGATAAGGAAAATGCAGAGTTCCTAAATAGTTTTTTTTTAGCCCCATATATACAAAAGAAGAGAAAGGAACTGATATCTGTGGCACCAGGGCTGTTAGTACATCCAGTGATATACCGTATTTTTCGCCCCATAAGACGCACTTTTTCCTCCCCAAAAATGTGCATCTTATGGGGCAAATGCTGACAGTTTTAACATCGCTGGATGCCATGTACGGAGTGGGGGCCGGGGGAGGGACTGGGAGGAGGAGCTGGGGGCCGGCAATAGCGGCGGGGCGGTGCGGTCACTGTACTATAGCCCCGCCCCACCGCTCCGGTATTCTAATATAAAATGTATTATTGAATTAAAAGTTATTAAACATGCCCCCCTCACTCCTAATAGTACCGTATATCCTAATTGCTTCTGTATAATGCCGGCAGGCAGGCTGGGCGGGCGGCAGCGTAACTCACTGATGTCACGTGCCTGCACCACCTCCTTTATGAATGAAGCAGGCGGCGCAGGCAAGTGACGTCAGTGAGCGACGCGCCGGCCGCCCGGCCAGCATTATACAGAAGCAATTAGGATATACGGTACTATTAGGAGTGAGGGGGGCATGTTTAATAACTTTTAATTCAATAATACATTTTATATTTGTATACTGGGGGGAGGGCGGCGGCGGTGGGGGGGGGCACACAGAATCTGTGGATGGCACAGTTAAGGGGTGGGGGTCTGTGGATGGCTTTGTTATGGGCTGGGGGGGTCTGTGGATGGCACTGTTATGGGGTGGGGGGTCTGTGGATGGCACATATATAACAGTGCCATCCACAGATCCCCCTGTAACAGTGCCATCCACAGATCCCCCCCTGTAACAGTGCCAGCCACAGATCCCCCCTGTAACAGTGCCAGCCACAGATCCCCCCCTGTAACAGTGTCCCCTATAAGTGTCCGTCATCCACAGATCCCCCCATAAGTGTCCGTCATCCACAGATCCCCCCATAAGTGTCCGTCATCCACAGATCCACCCATAAGTGTCCGTCATCCACAGATCCCCCCATAAGTGTCCGTCATCCACAGATCCCCCCATAAGTGTCCGTCATCCACAGATCCCCCCATAAGTGTCCGTCATCCACAGATCCCCCCATAAGTGTCCGTCATACACAGATCCTCCCATAACAGTGTCCGTCATCCACAGATCCTCCCATAACAGTGTCCGTCATCCACAGATCCCCCCATAACAGTGTCCGTCATACACAGATCCCCCCATAACAGTGTCCGTCATACACAGATCCCACCCATAACAGTGTCCGTCATCCACAGACCACCATTAGTTTCAAACCCACCAAAAGCACACCTTTTGGTTAAATTTTTATTTTTCTTATTTTCCTTCCCAAAAACCTAGGTGCGTCTTATGGGCCGGTGCGTCTTATAGTGCGAAAAATACGGTACTCAATTGGCTAACTGTAGATATGGTCCAAGAGAAGTTAAATAGGGTAAATGTGAACAAGGCTCCGGGTCCAGATGGACTTCACCCAAGAGTGCTTAAAGAGCTAAGTTCAGTCATTGCTGTGCCCCTGTTTATAATTTTTAAAGATTCTTTAGGTACTGGTACAGTGCCAAGTGATTGGCGCAATGCAAATGTCGTGCCCATATTGTCATGATCAGTGTGGGGGGGGGGGGAAACTCCACACTGAACACAACAGGAAAGGGGTACAGTAACTGGGCATGGAAACTAGAGAAGAAACAGGTCACCTCCTAGACAACCCTAATCCGGGCCCTAACTATCTATTAATATGACTAGACCCTGAAGGTAGAAATATTCATATGCAGGATACCTAGGCCTATATATCCCTATTATGCCCTGGAAAAGGTTAGGACTAGAGTTGAGTGCACACCTGGATGTTTGGGTTCGACGGGTTCGGCCGAACTCTACAAAAAAGTTCAAGTTCGGGACCCGAACTTGACCCCGAACCCAAACCCCATTGAAGTCAATGGGGACCCGAACTTTTGAGCACTATAATGGCTCTAGAAATGTCATGGAAAGGGCGAGAGGGCTGCAAATGGCATCAAAATGTGGTTAAGAGCATGGCAAGTGCTGTGCAAATAAAAGTGGATAGGGAAATGACTTTAAATAACATAAATTATGTAAAAATAAAAAATAATAATCTTGATCTAGGAGAACGAGGTCCATATGATGTAGGAGGTTGAGAAGGCGGTGGATGTGGCGGTGTAGGTGGAAGAGGCGGTGGATGAGGAGGTAGCCCACACTGCTTTTTGGTTTAAAATTTTAATTTTTATTTTTAAATTAGGGTACACCCCAAAACATTGGGAAATATAACCTGTGATAACCTCCTCCAGTCGTGCTAAACACACGTTTCAGACAATACACTGGCTGCAGGGCAGGCCAGCACATCCAAGGCGTAAAGGGCAAGCTCAGGCCATGTGCCCAATTCAGAGACCCAGAAGTTGCAGGGGGTAGAAACATCAGTCAGTTTGTGTAGGCGGTGCAAACATACTACCCCACCATGTCGCACGTCCCTGTGATGTTCACGATCCAATTGGATATGTGCTCTATCAACTTTTGATGTTCTTTTCTGAGCCTACCATGTTGATCATGGTTATCGGCGAATCAGGGTTCCACGCGGGAGAGGGAGCGTGAAAAAGAGACCACATCCAAGGGAGGTTAATTGTTTCAAATTAAATATGATAGAGTGGAAATGTGGGACAAACTACTGAAGCACAAATGTGGGACAACTTGTTAAAGTTTAAGCATTGAATGAAAGGAGGTGGCGCGCATCAATTAAAGAAGAATTTCTGAAATTTTATTCCCTGTCACCTATGCAGAGCAGGGGTTTCTAGATGGCAAAATTTGTAAAATGTCACCTGACAATGTAACAGATGATTTTTTGAAATTTATGTTCCTGTCACCTATGCAGAGGTGCACCCGTAACGTCCACCATCCATTTGGATATCAACTTTTGATGTTCTTTTCTGAGCCTACCATGTTGATCACGGTTATCGGCGAATCAGGGTTCCACGCGGAAGAGGGAGCGTGAGAAAGAGAGACCATATCCAAGGGAGATAAATGGATGAAATTTTATTTTGATCGAGCGGAAATATGGGAAAAGTTATTAAAGCAGAAGGATCGAATGAAAGGGCCAATTAAAGACGAATTTTAAAAATTTCTGTCCCTGTCACCTATGCAGAGCAGGGGTTTATTCACATCAAAAATTGTAAAATGTCAACCCAAGAATGTAACAGACAAATTAGTTAATTTTTTTAACCTGTCTACTAGGTAAAGCAGTGGTATATCACACCCAAAAATTTGTGAATTTCACCCGAAAATGTAACAGACTTATTAGTGAATTTTTTTAACCTGTCTACTAGGTAGAACAGTGGTGCATCACACCCAAAAATTGGTGAATTTCACCCGAAAATGTATCAGACAAATTAGTGAATTTATTTAACTGTCTACTAGGTATAGCAGTGGTATATCACGCCGAAAAATGGGTGAATTTCACCCGAAAATGTAACAAACAAATTAGTGAAATTTTTTACCTGTCTACTAGGTATAGCAGTGGTATATCACACCCAAAAATTGGTGAATCTCACCGGAAAATGTAACAGACAAATTAGTGAAATGATATGAGATAAAATAAGTACAAATAAAAGAAACAACAACTTGATTTATGAGGTGGAGGTAAATATGGAGTAGGAGTTTGAGGTGGACGTAGCGGTGTGGGTTGAAGCAGCAGTGGAGGACGAGGTTTTAATTTTTTTATTTTTTTATTAGGGTACACTCCAAAAGAGTGTGAAATATCCAAAATACAAGAATGAGCAATTGCGCTGGAGTATAACAATGGCTGGGTAAGGCCAGTATACATGTCTATTCTGCACAAGGTACAAACAAGTCCTGTGGAATCCATGCCTGGTTCATTTTAATGAAAGTGAGCTTGTCCAGATTGGCTGTGGACAGGCGGCTGCGCTTGTCTGTGATAACGCCACCTGCCGTGCTAAACACACGTTCAGAAAATACACTGGCTGCAGGGCAGGCCAGCACCTCCGAGGCATAAAAGGCAAGCTCAGGCCATGTGTCCAATTTGAAGACTCAGAAGTCGAAGGGGGCAGACCCGTCATTCAGTACGTGTAGGCGTGTGCACACATACTGCTCCACCATGTTGTTGAAATGCTGCCTCCTGCTAAGACGTTCCATATCAGCTGGTGGTGCAGGAAGGAACCCACCCTCGGAGCCACTTGTGAATGACTGGCTGGCAACACTATGAAATGATCCCTCTTCCTCCTCCTCGTCCTGTGCCACATCCTCTTCCATCATAGCCAGCAGCATTTGTTCAAGGAGGCATAGAAGTGGGATAGGAACGCTGAGAACGGCGTTATCGGCACTGGCCATGTTGGTGGAGTACTCGAAACAGCGCAACAAGGAACACAGGTCTCGCATGGAGGCCCAGTCATTGGTGGTGAAGTGGTGCTGTTCCGCAGAGCGACTCACCCGTGCGTGCTGCAGCTGAAACTCCACGATTGCCTGCTGCTGCTCGCACAGTCTGGCCAGCATGTGCAAGGTGGAGTTCCACCTTATGGGCACGTCGCATATGAGGCGGTGAGCGTGAAGGCCAAAGTTACTCTGCAGCGCTGACAGGCGAGCAGCAGCAGAGTGAGAACGCCGAAAGCACGCACAGATGGCCTGAACTTTATGCAGCAGCTCTGACATATCGAGGTAATTTTTAAGGAATCTCTGCACCACCAAATTCAGCACATGCGCCAGGCAAGGGATGTGCGGCAAACCGGCTACGAGATTTTGCCCATTATCGCACACCACCAGGCCGGGCTTGAGGCTTACTGGCATAAACCACTCATCTGTCTGTTGTTCAAGGCCCGTCCACAGCTCCTGCGCGGTGTGGGGTTTGTCCCCCAAACAGATAAGTTTTAAAACTGCCTGCTGTCGTTTACCCCTAGCTGTGCTGAAGTTGGTGGTGATGGTGTTACGCTGACCGGATAAGGAGCCGGTAGAGGATGAGGAAGCGAAGTAGGAGCAGGAAGCAACAGAGGGCAAACTGAAGCGCCCTGCAATCCTCGGTGGTGGAAGGACATGCGGCAAACTGCTATCTGCCTCAGGCCCACCCGCCACTGCATTTACCCAGTGTGCTGTTATGGAGATATAACGTCCCTGACCGTGCTTATTGGTCCATGTATCCGTAGTGAGGTGCACCTTGCCACAGATGGAGTTGCGCAGTGCACACCTGATTTTGTCCCCCACTTGGTTGTGCAGGGAAGGGATGGCACGCTTGGAAAAGTAGTGGTGGCTGAGCACGATGTACTGTGAGATAGCCACCGCCATAAGGCTTTTAAAACTCTCTGTCTCCACCAGACGGAATGACAGCATTTCAAAGGCCAGTAATATTGAAATGCTGGCATTCAGGGACAGGGATCGTGGGTGGGTAGGGTGGTACTTACTCTTCCTCTCCAGTGTTTGGGAGATGGAGAGCTGAACGCTTCCGTGGGACATTGTGGAGATGCTTGGTGACCTAGGTAGTGGTGTTGCTGGCAGATCCTATGTTTGCGGGGTGGTAGGTGGACTGTCACTCCAGAGGTGGATGAAGAGGCCAAGACTGCAGCAGAAGAGGAAGCAGGAGGAGCCAGAGACCTTTCTTGGTTTTTGAGGTGTCTACTCCACTGTAACTTGTGCTTTGCACGTAGATGTCTGGTCATGCAGATTGTGCTCAGGTTGAGAACGTTTATGCCTCGCTTCAGGCTCTGATTGCACAGCGTGCAAACCACTTGTGTCTTGTCATCAGCACATTGTCTGAAGAACTGCCACGCCAGGGAACTGGCTTTGGTGTGCTCGGTCCCTTGCTGCGGTGGGCAGTAGCAGGCATACTGTCTAGGGGTTGGCCGCTTCGCTTTTGCACCCTGCTCCCTCTTCTGCTGTGCTGGTGGCTCTGTGCGACCACCGCCTTTTCCTCCGAACTACACAGGTCGCTCGCATAACCTTGATTCCATGTGGGGTTGAGGACCTCATCTTCCTCCATATCACCTTCCACCCAGTCTTCACCCCTGCCCTCCTAGTCGGTCTGCACACTTTCGAAAGCCCCAGCAGTTGGAACCTGTGTTTCGTCATCATACGAGACGTGCTGCGCTGGTCCTCCCATGTACTCATCTTGAAAGATAAGTGGTTGGGCATCGGTGCACTCAATCTCTTCCACTTCTGGGGCAGGGCTAGGTGGATGGCCCTGGGAAACCCTGCTAACAGAGTCATCAAAAAGCAGAAGAGACTGCTGCATGACTTGGGGCTCAGACTGCTTGGCTGATTTGCAAGGGGGTGAGGTGAAAGACTGATGGACATCGGCTGCAGGTGCCAACTCTGATCTTTCAGCAGGAGACTGGGTGGGAGACAATGTGAAGGAACTGGAGGCACTGTCAGCAACCCAATCTACTATCACCTGTACTTGTTCTGGCCTCACCATTCGTAGAGCCGCATTAGGCCTGACCAAATACCGCTGTAGGTTATGTCGCCTAATCGCACCTGAGGAAGGGGTTTCACTTGTGTGTGTAGCTGGCACAGATCGACCACATCCTTTCCTTGCAACAGGAGCTCCACCAGCAGCACCACGACCGGGGCCACGTCCCTTATTTGACGCTCTCCTCATATTTCTCAAATTTAGGATCTTGCCCTAAATGCGTGTTTTTTAATAGCAGAATAGAACCACAGTATCTAAAGGGTGTATCTCACACGTACAGATGCAGACTAGGCCACAATTAAAGATTTTTGCCCAAAATGTGTGTTTTATTAATGGCAGAATAGAACCACAGTATCTAAAGGGTGTATCTCACAATGGCATATTCAGCAAAGGCTGCAAAATTTAGTTTTTTGCCCAAAATGGGTGCTTTTCTAATAGCAGAATAGAACCACATTATCTGAAGGGTGTATCTCACAATGTCATATGCAGCAAAGGCTGCAAAATTATTTTTTTTGCCCAAAATGGGTGTTTTTCTAATAGCAGAATAGAACCACACTATCGGTAGGGTGTATCTCACACGTACAGATACAGATTAGGCCGCAATTAAAGATTTTTGCCCAAAATGGGTGCTTTATTAATAGCAGAATAGAAACACAGTATCTAAAGGGTGTATCTCAAACGTACAGATGCAGACTAGGCCGCAATTAAAAAATTTTGCCCAAAATGGGTGCTTTATTAATAGCAGAATAGAACCACAGTATCTAAAGGGTGTATCTCATAATGACATATGCAGCAAAGGCTGCAAAATTTAGTTTTTAGCCCAAAATAGGTGTTTTATTAATAGCAGAATATAACCACAGTATCTAAAGGGTGTATCTCACACTGTCATATGCAGCAAAGGCTGTAAAATTATTATTATTTTTTTTACCTAAATGGGTGTTTGTTTAATAGCAAAATAGAACAACAGTATGTAAAGGGTGTATCTCACAATGACAAATGCAGCAAAGGCTGAATTTTTAATTTTTTTTTGCCCTAAATGTGTGTTTTTTTTAATAGCAGAATAGAACAACAGCATGTAAAGGGTGTATCTCACAATGACAGATGTAGCAAAGGCTGCAATATTAAGTATTTTGCCCAAAAAAGTTTTTTTTTACTAACAGAATATGACAGCAGTATATAACGCTTGAATTTGCAATGTGCAGATGCAGCAAGGGCTGTAAAATTGTGTATTTTGCCCAAAAAGGTTGTTTTTTAAAACCAAGAAAATTAAAGCTGTATTTCTAGCTTAAATTACACACTGTCTAATGCGGCAGAGGCCCCAGATGGAGGGTATTGCAAAAAATGGGTGTTTTTTAAAACCCAAAAATTTTTTATTAAAAGCTTGTTTTAACAATAACAGATGTAGCAAAGGCTGCATTATTAAGTACCTTCCCCAAAAAGCGAGTTTTCTGAATAACAGAATATGACAGCAGTATATAACGCTTGAATTTCACACGTGCAGATGCAGCAAGGGCTGTAAAATTGTGTATTTTGCCCAAAAAGGGTGTTTTTTAAAACCCTGAAAATTATAGCTGTATTTCTAGCTTAAATTGCACACTGACTAATCCTGCAAAGGCACCAGATGTTGGATATTGCCAAAAAAGGGTGTTTTTTGCAAAACCAGATATTTATTGCAGTATTTCAAGCTTGGATTTGAATGTCACAAAAGCACAGATGCAGTGCTGGTGCACTGAGCTTGCATAAAATGGCCGCCGCCGCCCACCTAACTAACAGACGGATAAAAGTTCTTTTTCTCTGTCACTGGGCTCAGGGCAGGGTAAAAAGATTGTGCACTGCACCCACACAACTAAATCTATGTAGCTCGCTGAGTTCAATTGGAGTTCTGATTAAAGATTCTGTCCTATTCTCTCCCTCACAACAGCAGCATCCTCTCCCTACACTAAGTACATTAGTGACGTGCAGCGCTACGTGACTCCAGCTTATATAGAGGCTGGGTCACATGCTGCACTGGCCAATCACAGATATGCCATTAGTAGGCATGGCTGTGATGGCTTCTTAGGGCACACAGTTAAATGTTTGTTGATTTGGCTGCTCTGCAGCCTTTCAAAAAGCGCTATAAGGAAAAAATAGAACATGTAAAAAACAAATAAAAGCAGCCAAAGTAGAGACCAAGAGATTAATTGCAAAGAGAGTAAAACTAACCCTAAAATGTTCTTCAATTATATAAATGTTAAAAAGTATAAATCTGAAGGTGTCGGCCCTTCAAAGAGTAATGAGGGGAGAGTCGCAGAGAGCGATGAGGAAAAAGCAAAGCTGTTAAATCTTTTTTTCTTTAATGTATTCACTGAGGAAAATAAACTGTCAGATGAAATGCTGAATGTAAAAATAAATTCCCCATTAAAAATTTCCTGTCTGACCCAGGAAGAAGTACAACAGCAACTTAAAAAGATTAAAATAGACAAATCGCCAGGACCGGATGGCATACACCCCCGTATCCTAAGGGAATTAAGTAATGCCAGACCATTATTTCTGATATTTGCAGACTCTATACTGACAGGGAATGTCCCTCAGAATTAGCGCATAGCAAATGTGGTGGCAATATTCAAAAAGGGTCCAAAAACAGAGCCTGGAAACTATAGGCCGGCAAGTTTAAAATCTGTTGTGGGTAAACTGTTTGAAGGTTTTCTGAGAGATGCTATCTTAGAGCATCTCAACGGAAATAAGCAAATAACGCCATATCAGCATGGCTTCATGAGGGATCGGTCATGCCAAACTAATTTAATCAGTTTCTATGAGGAGGTAAGTTCTAGACTTGTAGATATATACTCAGGGTCAGAGGTACGGTAGTCGTGGCCTAGTGTATGATTACTCAGAGGTGTCCATAATTGTCTCTATTGAACTGAGTGTACCTTAATGTAGTTATTTAAAACATAACTTTTATTTCATGTAATTTTTAGAATATTATGACACTAAATTAAAACAATGCTGTTAATGCACTGCTTTATTGGAAGGGTGTCAAGTATAGCTGACAGCTCTAATCCCATATTAGTCAAGCGGCAGTTTATCAGAGGGGTCACTTAGATAACGTGTTGCTGCAGGTTGCTTTGCCTAGGTTCTTTCCCTATATAAGCTAGTCCAGGAGAGCTGGGAGAACCCTAACAGGCTGTATTCCGGGCACCCGCCCTTTAAAGGGCGACCCACAACCGCTGGAACATTGGGTCTATTGCTGTTAAGCCCTGACAAATAATCCTTCCTAAAGTTTGTCCGACGCGTTTCACCATAAAGAGTTATGGTTCTTCAGGGACACAAAATGTATAGCCGGGGCATCTGGTGCAGTGGCAGAGCTCCCGCACGTATATAAAGGCAGTTGCAATTAACTGTGTCTAAGTGTCCATTTTTTATAGCGCTTCAACCCTGCCCACCTGGTTAGTTAACCTATGGTTGCAGAGTGAGCGCTCTTTGAACCCCTCCCACTCACTTGTCATACCGTCCAGAGTGAAGACGCGCGATCATTGGGCCACTATCTTCAGTCCTGCCCAGTCAGCAGCGCCTCGCTCGCAACCGGAAGTGACGTCAATGGAGGGCGTCTTGGTTGTTAGGGGGATCTAGTACCGCGTCCCCGGCAGCTCCTTGCAGGGTAAACAAAATTGAATACATATGTCCACGGAAGCAAAATAAAAAAGATCAGCGATCATATGTTTAAATATTTAGAGTCCGCTAGGTGGGAGCATGCAATTTATAGCAGACTTATATGCGATCTATTGTATAAAGAGTACTTTAGATTAGGGATGTTTATCCATAGATGGTTACAGGTCCTTGCAGGTCACAAGTTCCTTATATATTTATATTCCTCAACGAATATATAATGATCGGTGGTATTTAAAAGGTAGAATAAACTGCCAGGTGGACCCTGATGTATTGCAGCCTCCCTGGCAGGCATAGAGTTCGATCCCTAAGGGGCAGTCTCTATTCAAAGACTATGTACATGTGTCTATATTTCACTCCTCCCATGTCTGTCAGGATGGAGTATTGAGGAGATCCAGACAAATCAACTAGCAACATGCCAAGGCTTGGTCAGAGATTTAATGAATATATTGCAAAAATGGCTTATATGAAATATATTCATTTAGGCCCTTCGGTGTCACGGATTTTAATCTTTAAGTCCATTTTGTTTCGGCTCGCAGGATCATCTTGTCCCAATCACCACCTCTCTTTGGTTTGGGGACATGTTGTATTCCTATGAATCTGAGACAGTTGGTATTGCCTCCATGGTATTGTACAATATGGCATGCCACTGATGTATCTTTTTCATTTAAAACATCATTCACGTGGTCCCTTATCCGTCTCCTGAATTCCCGTTTTGTCTTGCCCACATAATCCAGTGGGCAAGTACATTGGTCCAGGTATACCACACCAGTAGTGAGACAGTTTATAAAGTCTCTAATGGTGTACTTCTTGTTATTATAGAAGCAGACAAATGTTTTTGTTTTACTGATCTGACCACACGCTGTGCAACTGCCACATTTAAAAGTTCCCATGGGTTTTCTGGAGAGCCAGTTTCCATGTCTCTCTGGTGGTTGAAAATGGCTGTTAACCTATCTGTCCCTCAAACTACGCCCCTTTCTGAATGTAATCTGTGGGTATGATCCTAGAACCTTGTCTAAATCTGGGTCCGCTTTTAAGATATCCCAGTGTCTGGATAAGACTTGTTTTATTGCTTGATGTCCGCTATCGAAGGTACCAATGATTCAAATATTATTCTGGCCTATGGCATTTGTTGATCTCTGTTTTTTGGGGATGAGAAGTTGGTCCCGTTTTTCATTGCACGCAATTTCATAAGCCGTGCGTAAAATTCCATCGGGATATCCTCTCTCCCTAAATCTCACTCTCAGATCTAATGCCTGTTTCTTAAACTTTTTCATTGTGGAGCAATTCCTCCGAAGTCTAAAGTATTGGCCATTGGGAATTCCTTTGCGTAAAGGGAATGGATGTGCACTGTCCCAACGGAGGAGACTGTTTCCTGCTGTACTTTTGCGGTAGACCGAGGTGACAATGCTCTGGTTTGTGCCTCTTTCAATCAGCACATCAAGGAATGGTAATGCATTTTTATCACATGTTGATGTGAAATTAAGGCCCAGGTCATTGTCATTGATAGTCTTTACAAAATCCGCAAAAGACTCTTCAGTCCCTCTCCATAGAACAAACACATCATCTATGAACCTCAGCCAAATAACTACTTTGTCCTGCCACTTTTCCATTACTTCGGACCCAATGTAGTTGGCCTCCCACCAGCCCAGGAGTAAATTTGAGTACGACGGTGCACAAGAACAGCCCATCGCGGTACCCCTGAGCTGCTGGTAGTGTCGATCGTGAAAGACAAAGTAGTTCTTTGTAAGGCTGAAGTTCAATAGATCTAAGACAAATTTATTGTGTGCTGTCAATCTTTTATCACGCATTGATAGATAGTACTCCACCGCATTCAATCCCAGATCGTGTCTGATGGAACTATAGAGTGCCTCAACATCTATGGATGCAAAGATCATTGAGTCATCAAGACATATACCATTTAATCTCAGCAAAAGATCAGAAGTGTCTCGTATATAAGATGGCAAAGCTGTTACAAATGGCTGAATGATCTTGTCCACATAGATGCCTACATTTTGCCCTATACTCCCTACCCCTGATACTATTGGGCGTCCTTTAAGAGGACTCATGCCTTTATGTATCTTGGGCAGGGAGTAAAAAGTAGCCATGACCGGATGTTGTGGCAGGAGGAAATCCATTTCCGCCTCACTAATCAATTTTTTCCGAAGTCCTTTATTGAGAATTTGTCTCAATTTAAAGAGGTACATAGGGCCAGGGTCCTTGGGTAGGAGTTCATATGACTCCCTATTTTCCCAGGATGTCTAGACACATTCATTTGTACTTCCCTGTGTCCATCAAATTACCCACCTTATCAGAGGCTTTTATTATCACATTCCGGTCACTTTCTAATACTTTGAGGGTCTGATGCTCATTTTTATCCAAGTTGTTCCTACCCCTAGTAGCTTGGATTTGCTCTAGATCTCTGGATACCAGTTTATGAAAAATGGATATACTTGAGTCTGGTAAAGGGGGAGGCATCTGTGTGCTGTTGAGTTTTAACTGTGTAAATGGGCCTTCAGCCCTATCCTTTTGCTCCTTCCTCTAGCAGATTTACAAGCATCCTAGTGGCCTCAAGTTCCTGGGTATTCATATTTAATTCATCACACTTTTTTTATCTTGTAATGCGAAGTGCTTATGCCAGAGCAATTTCCTTACAAAGAGGGCTATGTCTTTACTCCATTCAAAAGTATTGTAAGGAAATTGCTCTGGCATAAGCACTTTGCATTACAAGATAAAAAAAAGTGTGATGAATTAAATATGAATACCCAGGAACTTGAGGCCACTAGGATGCTTGTAAATCTGCTAGAGGAAGGAGAAAAGGATAGGGCTGAAGGCCCATTTACACAGTTAAAACTCAACAGCACACAGATGCCTCCCCCTTTACCAGACTCAAGTATATCCATTATTCATAAACTGGTATCCAGAGACCTAGAGCAAATCCAAGCTACTAGGGGTAGGAACAACTTGGATAAAAATGAGCATCAGGCCCTCAAAGTATTAGAAAGTGACCGGAATGTGATAATAAAAGCCTCTGATAAGGGAGGTAATTTAATCCTGATGGACACAGGTAAGTACAAACGAATGTGTCTAGACATCCTGGGAAATAGGGAGACCCTGGCCCTATGTATCTTTTTGAATTGAGAGAAATTCTCAATAAAGGACTTCGGAAAAAATTGATTAGTGAGACGGAAATGGATTTCCTCCTGCCACAACACCCGGTCACGGCTACTTTTTTTTCACTCTGGACGGTATGACAAGTGAGTGGGAGGGGTTCAAAGAGTGCTCACTCTGCAACCATAGGTTAACTAACCAGGTGGGCAGGGTTGAAGCGCTATCAAAAATGGACACTTAGACACAGTTAGTTGCCACTGCCTTTATATACGTGCGGGAGCGCTGCCACTGCACCAGACGTCCCGGCGATACATTTTGTGTCCCTGAAGAACCCTAACTCTTTATGGTGAAACGCGTCGGTCAAACTTTAGGAAGGATTATTTGTCAGGGCTTAACAGCATTAGACCCAAGGTTCCTGCGGTTGTGGGTCGCCCTTTTAAGGGCGGGTGCCCGGAATACAGCCTGTTAGGGTTCTCCCAGCTCTCCTGGACTAGCTTATATAGGGAAAGAACCTAGGCCGAGCAACCCACAGCAATACGTTATCTAAGTGACCCCTCTGATAAACTGCCGCTTGACTAATATGGGACTAGAGCTGTCAGCTATACTTGACACCCTTCCAATAAAGCAGTGCATTAACAGCATTGTTTTAATTTAGTGTCATAATATTCTAAAAATTACATGAAATAAAAGTTATGTTTTAAATAACTACATTAAGGTAAACTCCGTTCAATAGAGACAATTAAGAACACCTCTGAGTAATCATACACTGGGCCACGACTACCGTACCTCTGACCCTGAGTATATATCTATTAGTAATTATCAAGCTGAAACGATAATGGCAAGTTTCCTTGCAACAAGTCCAGACTTGGAAGCATGGGCAACAGAAGCAAAAAGTGTCTTCTCTGAAACAGAGTACATTCAGACTACCTCCTCAAACAGCATTAAAAACGTCTTCAAAGACTTGACAGGGGCCTATAAAGACCTTATAGTATCCTGGTGGGAAATAAAATCCCTAGAACACTATTTAAAAGAAAATATTGTACAAAAAGGCCTCAGAATCAATCTTACTCCAGCTGATAGACTTAGAAACACCAGCTTAATAAAAAAGTGGGAAGAGGAAGCTACAGCTAGTTCACATAGATTCATGTGCCTCCTCCTTGAAGAGGAGAAAGTTAACCTCGACTCCAAACAAAAAAAGTTGAATAACCTTAGGGAGCAAGCACTCAAATTCAAAGACTGAGATTTCCCTACTAAATATGGGCCTATCCTTTGTCCCTACAGTTCCACATGATACTTTTGAATGGAGTAAAGACATAGCCCTCTTTGTAAGGAAATTGCTCTGGCATAAGCACTTCGCATTACAAGATAAAAAAAGTGTGATGAATTAAATATAAATACCCAGGAACTTGAGGCCACTAGGATGCTTGTAAATCGGCTAGAGGAAGGAGAAAAGGATAGTGCTGAAGGCCCATTTACACAGTTAAAACTCAACAGCACACAGATGCCTCCCCCTTTACCAGACTCAAGTATATCAATTTTTCATAAACTGGTATCCAGAGACCTAGAGCAAATCCAAGCTACTAGGGGTAGGAACAACTTGGATAAAAATAAGTATCAGGCCCTCAAAGTATTAGAAAGTGACCGGAATGTGATAATAAAAGCCTCTGATAAGGGGGGTAATTTAGTCCTGATGGACACAGGGAAGTACAAACAAATGTGTCTAGACATCCTGGGAAATAGGGAGTCATATGAACTCCTACCCAAGGACCCTGGCCCTATGTACCTCCTTGAATTGAGAGAAATTCTCAATAAAGGATGTCGAAAAAAATTGATTAGTGAGGCGGAAATTGATTTCCTCCTGCCACAACACCCGGTCACGGCTACTTTTTACTCCCTGCCCAAGATACATAAAGGCATGAGTCCTCTTAGAGGACGCCCAATAGTATCAGGGGTAGGGAGTATAGGGCAAAATGTAGGCATCTATGTGGACAAGATCATTCAGCCATTTTTAACAGCTTTGCCATCTTATATACGAGACACTTCTGATCTTTTGCTGAGATTAAATGCTATATGTCTTGATGACTCAATGATCTTTGCATCCATAGATGTTGAGGCACTCTATAGTTCAATCAGACACGATCTGGGATTGAATGCGGTGGAGTACTATCCATCAATGCGTGATAAAAGATTGACAGCACATAATAAATTTGTCTTAGATCTATTGAACTTCAGCCTTACAAAGAACTACTTTGTCTTTGACGATCGCCACTACCACCAGCTCAGGGGTACCGCGATGGGCTGTTCTTGTGCACCGTCGTACGCAAATTTACTCCTGGGCTGGTGGGAGGCCAACTACATTGGGTCCGAAGTAATGGAAAAGTGGCAGGACAAAGTAGTTCTTTGGCTGAGGTTCATAGATGATGTGTTTGTTCTATGGAGAGGGACTGAAGAGTCTTTTGCGGATTTTGTAAAGACTATCAATGACAATGACCTGGGCCTTAATTTCACATCAACATGTGATAAAAATGCATTACCATTCCTTGATGTGCTGATTGAAAGAGGCACAAACCAGAGCATTGTCACCTCGGTCTACCGCAAAAGTACAGCAGGAAACAGTCTCCTCCGTTGGGACAGTGCACATCCATTCCCTTTACGCAAAGGAATTCCCAAGGGCCAATACTTTAGACTTCGGAGGAATTGCTCCACAATGAAAAAGTTTAAGAAACAGGCATTAGATCTGAGAGTGAGGTTTAGGGAGAGAGGATATCCCGATGGAATTTTACGCACGGCTTATGAAATTGCGTGCAATGAAAAACGGGACCAACTTCTCATCCCCAAAAAACAGAGATCAACAAATGCCATAGGCCAGAATAATATTCGAATCATTGGTACCTTCGATAGCGGACATCAAGCAATAAAACAAGTCTTATCCAGACACTGGGATATCTTAAAAGCGGACCCAGATTTAGACAAGGTTCTAGGATCATACCCACAGATTACATTCAGAAAGGGGCGTAGTTTGAGGGACAGATAGGTTAACAGCCATTTTCAACCACCAGAGAGACCTGAAAACTGTCTCTCCAGAAAACCCATGGGAACTTTTAAATGTGGCAGTTGCACAGCGTGTGGTCAAATCAGTAAAACAAAAACATTCGTCTGCTCCTATAATAACAAGGAGTACACCATTAGAGACTTTATAAACTGTCTCAATACTGGTGTGGTATACCTGGCCCAATGTACTTGCCCACTGGATTATGTGGGCAAGACAAAACGGGAATTCAGGAGATGGATTAGGGACCACGTGAATGATGTTTTAAATGAAAAAGATACATCAGTGGCACGCCATATTGTACAATACCATGGAGGCAATACCAACTGTCTCAGATTCATAGGAATACAACATGTCCCCAAACCAAAGAGAGGTGGTGATTGGGACAAGATGATCCTGCGAGCCGAAACAAAATGGACTTATAGATTAAAATCTGTGACACCGAAGGGCCTAAATGAATATATTTCATATAAGCCATTTTTTTAATATATTCATTAAATCTCTGACCAAGCCTTGGCATGTTGCTAGTTGATTTGCCTTGATCTCCTCAATACTCCATCCTGACAGACATGGCAGGAGTAAAATATAGACACATGTACAAAGTCTTTGAATAGAGACTGCCCCTTAGGGATCGAACTCTATGCCTGCCAGGGAGGCTGCAATACATCAGGGTCCACCTGGCAGTTTATTTTACCTTTTAAATACCACCGATCATTATATATTCGTTGAGGAATATAAATATACAAGAAACTTGTGACCTGCAAGGACCTGTAACCATCTATGGATAAACATCCCTAATCTAAAGTACTCTTTATACAATAGATGCATATAAGTCTGCTATAAATTGCATGCGCCCACCTAGCGGACTCTAAATATTTAAACATATGATCGCTGATCTTTTTTTTTTTTGCTTCCGTGGACATATGTATTCAATTTTGTTTACCCTGCAAGGACCTGCCGGGGACGTGGTACTAGATCCCCATAACAACCAAGATGCCCTCCATTGACGTCACTTCCGGTTGCGAACAAGGCGCTGCTGACTGGGCAAAACTGAAGATAGTGGCCCAATGATCGCACGTCTTCACTCTGGACGGTATGACAAGTGAGTGGGAGGGGTTCAAAGAGCACTCATTCTGCAACCATAGGTTAACTAACCAGGTGGGCAGGGTTGAAGCGCTATAAAAAATGGACACTTAGACACATTTGCCACTGCTTTTATATACGTGCGGGAGCTCTGCCACTGCACCAGACGCCCTGGCGATACATTTTGTGTCCCTGAAGAACCATAACTCTTTATGGTGAAACGCGTCGGACAAACTTTAGGAAGGATTATTTGTCAGGGCTTAACAGCAATAGACCCAATGTTCCAGCGGTTGTGGGTCGCCCTTTTAAGGTCGGGTGCCCGGAATACAGCCTGTTAGGGTTCTCCCAGCTCTCCTGGACTAGCTTATATAGGGAAAGAACCTAGGCCGAGCAACCCGCAGCAACACGTTATCTAAGTGACCCCTCTGATAAACTGCCGCTTGACTAATATGGGACTAGAGCTGTCAGCTATACTTGACACCCTTCCAATAAAGCAGTGCATTAACAGCATTGTTTTAATTTAGTGTCATAATATTTAAATAATTACATGAAATAAAAGTTATGTTTTAAATAACTACATTAAGGTACACTCAGTTCAATAGAGACAATTAAGTTCTAGACTTGACAGCGGCGAATCAATGGATGTTGTATATCTGGACTTCTCCAAAGCATTTGACACTGTACCACATAAAAGGTTAGTATATTAAATGATAGTGTTCGGACTGGGAGAAAATGTCTGTATGTGGGTAAGTAACTGGCTGATTGATAGAAAACAGAGGGTGGTTATTAACGGTACACACTCAGATTGGGCCACCGTCACTAGTGGGGCACCTCAGGGGTCAGTATTGGGCCCTATTCTCTTCAATATATTTATTAATGATCTTGTAGAAGGCTTGCATAGTAAAATATCAATTTTCGCAGATGACACTAAACTGTGTAAAGTAATTAACACTGAAGAGGACAGTATACTACTACAGAGGGATCTGGATAGACTGGAGGCTTGGGCAGATAAGTGGCAGATGAGGTTTAACACTGACAAATGTAAAGTTATGCACATGGGAGGGAATAATGCAAGTCACTCGTACATACTAAATGGTAAAACACTCGGTAACACTGACATGGAAAAGGATCTAGGAATTTTAATAAACAGCAAACTAAGCTGCAAAAACCAGTGTCAGACAGCTGCTGCCAAGGCCAATAAGATAATGGGTTGCATCAAAAGGGGCATAGATGCCTGTGATAAGAACATAGTCCTACCACTTTACAAATCGCTAGTCAGACCACACATGGAGTACTGTGTACAGTTCTGGGCTCCTGTGAACAAGGCAGACATAGCAGAGCTGGAGAGGGTCCAGAGGAGGGCAACTAAAGTAATAACTGGAATGGGGCAACTACAGTACCCTTAAAGATAATCAAAATTAGGGTTATTCACTTTAGAAAAAAGATGACTGAGGGGAGATCTAACTACTATGTATAAATATATCAGGGGTCAGTACAGAGATCTATCCCATCATCTATTTTTCTCCAGGACTGTGACTGTGACAAGGGGACATCCTCTGCGTCTGGAAGAAAGAAGGTTTGTACACAAACATAGAAGAGGATTCTTTACGGTAAGAGCAGTGAGGCTATTGAACTCTCTGCCTGAGGAGGGGGTGATATTAAGTAGTGATGAGCGGCAGGGGCAATATTCGAATTCGCGATATTTCGCGAATATATGGTAGAATATTCGTCATATATTTGCGAATATTCGTATTCGAGATATTCGGTTTATTGCGAAAAATCTTTAATAAAAAAAATTGCATAATGCAAATTTTTATGTGAAAAAAAGTGTTGGTCAAAAACGAGTATATAGCACTACATTCTGTAGTGCTATATACTCGTTTTTGACCAACACTTTTTTATATTCTATACTGCTATATATTTGTTTTTAGAATATTCATCATTTTTTCCATCTGAACAAATGATTCCTCCCTGCTTAAAATGCTTGTGGGTCAATGAGTCATTGGCCCACAAGCAAGAAGCAGGGAGGAATCATGACTTTAGATGTTGAAAAAAGACGAATATTCTAAAAAACGAATATATAGCACTATAGCGAATATATTCGTTTTGAAAATTTTTTGAATATTCGTCTTTTTTTTTTCCCGCCAAACAGTACAGTTAAACCCCTTTGGCATACTCCTCCCCACAAGCGTCCCCGTCACCATGGGAACGCCTGCTGGTTAGAATATACCATCGGATCTGAGTTAGATCGTGAAAACTCAAATCCGATGGTATATTCTAACACAAAGGCTCTATACACCACCACAATGGATTTGAAATGAAACAAACAAGATGTGCTTTAACTGCCGACTGTCAGCTTTAATTTGAGGGTATTTACATCCAGATCAGGTGAACGATGTAGGAATTACAACAGTTTGCATTTGTGCCTCCCACTTGTTAAGGGACCAAAAGTAATGGGACAGAATAATAATCATAAATCAAACTTTAAATTTTTAATACTTGGTTGCAAATCCTTTGCAGTCAATTGCAGCCTGAAGTCTGGAATGTATAGACATCATCAGACGCTGGGTTTCATCCCTGGTGATGCTCTGCCAGGCCTCTACTGCAACTGTCTTCAGTTCCTGCTTGTTCTTGGGGCATTTTCCCTTCAGTTTTGTCTTCAGCAAGTGAAATGCATGCTCAATCGGATTCAGGTCAGGTGATTGACTTGGCCATTGCATAACATTCCACTTCTTTCTCTTAAAAAACTCTTTGGTTGCTTTTGCAGTATGCTTTGGGTCATTGTCCATCTGCAGTGTGAAGTGCCATCCAATGAGTTCTGAAGCATTTGGCTGAATATGAGCAGATAATATTGCCCGAAACACTTCAGAATTCATCCTGCTGCTTTTGTCAGCAGTCACATCATCAATAAATACAAGAGAACCAGTTCCATTGGCAGCCATACATGCCCACGCAATGACACTACCACCACCATGCTTCACTGATGAGGTGATATGCTTAGGATCATGAGAAGTTCCTTTCCTTCTCCATACTCTTCTCTTCCCATCACTCTAGTACAAGTTGATCTTGGTCTCATCTGTCCATAGAATGTTGTTCCAGAACTGTGAAGGCTTTTTTAGATGTCGTTTGGCAAACTCTAATCTGGCCTTCCTGTTTTTGAGGCTCACCAATGGTTTACATCTTGTGGTGAACCCTCTGTATTCACTCTGGTAAAGTCTTCTCTTGATTGTTGACTTTGACACACATACACCTACCTCCTAGAGAGTGTTCATGATCTGGCCAACTGTTGTGAAGGGTGTTTTCTTCACCAGGGAAAGAATTCTTCAGTCATCCACCACAGTTGTTTTCCGTGGTCTTCCGGGTCTTTTGGTGTTGCTGAGCACACCGGTGCGTTCCTTATTTTTAAGAATATTCCAAACAGTTGTTTTGGCCACGCCTAATGTTTTTGCTATCTCTCTGATGGGTTTGTTTTGTTTTTTCAGCCTAATGATGGCTTGCTTCACTGATAGTGACAGCTCTTTGGATCTCATCTTGAGAGTTGACAGCAACAGATTCCAAATGCAAATAGCACACTTGAAATGAACTCTGGACCTTTTATCTGCTCATTGTAATTGGGATAATGAGGGGATAACACACACCTGGCAATGGAACAGCTGAGAAGCCAGTTGCCCTATTACTTTTGGTCCCTTAACAAATGGGAGGCACATATGCAAACTGTTGTAATTCCTACACCGTTCACCTGATTTGGATGTAAATACCCTCACATTAAAGCTAACAGTCTGCAGTTAGAGCACATCTTGTACATTTCATTTCAAATCCATTGTGGTGGTGTATAGAGCCAAAAATGTTAGAATTGTGTCAGTGTCCCAATATTTATGGACCTGACTGTACATTTTGGCCCCCTGCGGCCTGGCGGCACCTTACCTCTGACAGGGCACTGTGATCCACACAATTAATCCCTCATATTCGCGATTAATATTCGCTATTCTAATATTCGCGCTCAACACTAATGGTGAGTACAATAAAGGAATTCAAGAGGGGCCTGGATGTATTTCTTGACTATATAATAATATTACACAGACTATTGCTACAGAGAGGGGTCGTTGATCCAGGGAGTTATTCTGATTGCGTGATTTGAGTCACAGTTTTTTTTTTTGCCTTACTCTGGATCAACTTGTAGGATGACAGGCCGAACTGGATGATCTTTTTTCGGCCTTATGTACTATGTTACTAAATCGCCGAACACCAAACCCGAACTTTTATAGAAATGTTCGGATTCGGGTCCGGGGTCCAAAAATCCTAAAGTTTGGTACGAACCCGAACTTTACAGTTTGGGTTCGCTCAACCCTAATTAATAGTAATTTGGACTTTAAATTTGGTTAAAAACCCATAATATAAAAAAATATACCAAAAATTTAAAAATAATTGATAAATTTGAAGACAATTTTGCATTTTGTGGCAAATCATGACGTCTAGGAGTTTTTTCAATAATTTATTTGTTTTCAGCACACCAAAATACATGGAAATTAGAAGAAAATAATCAAACGGCTTTTTATTTGCAGACCTGTGTAATCTCTGTGCTTCATATGTCCTAGGTGATTTAGCACTGGGAGAGTCACTTAGGCCCCTTGCAGACGAGCATGTCCGGATTAGGTCCGGATGCGTCCCGGTGCATTGCGGCAAACCCGCGCGAGTAGGAACGCAATTGCAGTCAGTTTTGACTGCAATTGCGTTCCGATGTTCAGTTTTTATCGCGCAGGTGCAATGTGCTTTGCACGCGCGTGATACCCGAACTTCTTCACAGAAGTTCAGGTTTGGGTTAGTTGTAGTGTAGATTGTATTATTTCCCCTTATAACATGGTTATAAGGGAAAATAATAGCATTCTGAATACAGAATGCATAGTACAATAGGGCTGGAGAGGTTAAATAAAATAATAATAATTTAACTCACCTTAATCCACTTGTTCGCGCAGCCAGCATCTCTTCTGTCTTCTTCTGTGAGGAATAGGACTTTTGATGACGTCACTGCGCTCATCACATGGTCCGTCACATGATCCATCTGTCACGACCATGGTCATGGTCGTGACTCCTAAACCGCAGGCTGTTGCCTGCGGTCTTGTGTGGTGTCGCCTCTGAATGTCAGCAAGGCAAGCCATGGCTGTGTAAGATCTTCTAAAATGGACAGAGATTTTCCTGGCCTGCCACAAGACATCCTGTACCCCGGGGTATTTGGCAACGAATCGCTGCACGACTAAGTGCAGGACGTGTGCCATGCATGGCATATGTGTCATTTTGCCCTGTTTCAGCGTGCTCAGCAGATTGGCACCGTTGTCGCACACCACTTTACCAACTGTCAAATTGAGCGTGGTTAGCCACTGATCGGTCTGTGACCGCAGAGCTGAATGCAGTGCAGGACCGGTGTGGCTCTTGGCTTCCATGCACAACAGCCGCAGCACAGCATGGCAACGTCTCACCTGCCACAAATTTTTTAAAGGCCTCCGAGTCCACCAGTTTATATGGCAGTAATTTGCAGGCTAGCAGTTTTGACAAGCCAGCGGTCAGCCGTTGGGCAAGAAGGTTATCCGGCTTCATCAACTTTTTATGCTCAAAACATTTGGGCCACGGAAGCCTGCCTTCTGCCAGATGAACACGACGACGGCACGGTGGAAGGTGGAGTGGAGGACAAATGGGAGGAGAGAGGAGAAGAAAAAGAGGCAGGACGTGGAGCGCGGGAGGGTGGCTTTGTGGGTTCTGATGGTATTACTCCCATTGGGCTCGGTGATGGGAGGCCAGGTACCTTCTTAAGGCGGTCGTCTCTAGGTGAGTGTTGGGCTTACCGCGACTTATGAGTTGACAGCACAGGCTGCAGATGGCAACAGTATTGTCAGCAGCTGACATGTTAAAAAAAGCCCATACTGTGGAGCCATGTGCCGGTGTCCTGGGAGCGCCAGAAGTGACCATGCATAGTGGATGGCTTGCTCCAGATACATTTGCAGTCTGCTTTTTCTTCCTGTGTAGAGTTGAGCGGACACCTGGATGTTGGGGTTCGGCAGGTTCGGCCGAACTTGAAAAAAAAAGTTCGGGTTCGGGACCCAAACTTGACCTGAACTTGACCCCGAACCCCATTGAAGTCAATGGGGACCCGAACTTTTGGCCACTAAAATGGCTCTAATATAGCCCTGGAAAGAGCTAGAGGGCTGCAAATGGCAGCAACATGTGCTTAAGAGCATGGCAAATGCTCTGCAGAAAAAAGTGGATAGGGAAATGAATTTAAAAAAACATAAAAGACCTTAAAAAAAAAAATAGGAATGATGTACTGTAGGAGGAAGAGGTTGAGGAGGCAGTGAATGGGTGGATGTGGCCGTGTAGGCTCACGTGGCGTTCTAGGTGGAAGCGGCGGCGAAGGAGGAATAGGTAGCCAACACAGATGTGTGTTATTTTGCATTTTTACATAGGGGTATCCCAAAAAATATTGGGACATATAAAAAAAAAAGGAATAAGTGCACTTGAGTACAAGGATCGATGGTTGAGGCTGTTAGAACTGTCTATTCTGCACAAGGTACAGACAAGTCTTGTGGGATCCAGGCCTGGTTCATTTTAATGAACGTGAGCTTGTCCACGTTGGCTGTGGACAGGCGGCTGCTTCTGTCTGTAATGACGCCTCCTACCGTGCTAAATACACGTTAAGAGAGTACACTGGCTGCAGGGCAGGCCAGCAAATCCAAGGCATACAGGGCAAGCTCTGGCCATGTGGACAATTTGGACAGAAGTTGAATGGAGCAGAACCATCAGTCAGTACGTGTAGTCGTGTGCACAGGTACTGTTCCACCATGTTGTTCAAATGCTGCCTCCTGCTAACACGCTCCATATCAGCAGTTGGGGCCGGTTGATGCGGCGAGGTGACAAAGCTTTTCCACATGTCGGCCATGATAACCCTGCCTTCTGAGGTGCTGGCGCTGACACAGCTGCGTTGGTGACCTCTTTCTCCTCCCCTGCCTTCGCCTTGTGCTTCCACTTGCCCCCCGGCATCAGTCGGAAATGCTCTCAGGAGCGCGTCTACCAGCGTGCGCCTGTAGTTGCGCATATTCCGATCACGCTCCAGTAAGGGAATTAAGGATGGCACATTGTCTTTGTAACGGGGATCCAGCAGGGTGGCCACCCAGTAGTCAGCACACGTTAAAATGTGGGCAACTCTGCAGTCGTTGCACAGGCACTGCAGCATGTAGTCGCTCATGTATGCCAGGCTGCCCAGAGGTAAGGACAAGCTGTCCTCTGTGGGAGGCGTATCGTCTGCGTCCTCTGTTTCCCCCCAGCCACACACCAGTGATGGGCCTAAGCTGCGTTGGATGCCACCCCTCTGTGAACATGCTTCATCCCAATCCTCCTTCTCCTCCTCATCCTCCTCCTCCTCGTCCTCCAGTAGTGGGCCCTGGCTGGCCAAATTTGTACCTGGCCTCTGCTGTTGCAAAAATCCTCTTTCTGAGCCACTTCTAAAAAGACTGGCCTGAAAGTGTTAGAGATGACCCCTCTTCCTCCTCCTCGTCCTGGTCCACATCCTCTTTCATCATTGCCCTAAGTGTTTTCTCAAGGAGACATAGAAGTGGTATTGTAAAGCTGATAACGGCATCATCACCACTGGCCATGTTGGTGGAGTACTAGAAACAACGCAACAGGGCACTGTAACGGATCCCCTTCCGTTAATGGACGCTTCCTAGCTTGCGCCGAGGACCACAAGCACCGCACTGGACACCACAACCACCACAGACTCCACAACCGCCGTAGCTTAACTGGAGCCGCGCCGTCTTCCTTCCACCCTGAATGAACCTCCAGCATTCAGGACCGTGTGGGAAAGATCTCTCCTCCAGGGAATATGCAGAGCATAGCAATCCCCAGCGTGATACAGCAATTCCCTCCAATAACGAGACAAGGCTGCGTTTTGAAGGGTTAGAAAAACATGAACTGAACTCTTTATTGAGGGCTACCCGCCCGTATTTATGCAGGTCCCCACAATGCATCATGGTTTCCTCCTCTCTGCCCTGGAGACACCCGAAGAGCAATTCAATTATCTCTCAGGACAAATGGAAATCACCAATACACATGTGGGAACAACAGGGCAGGAATCACCACCCAAATACACAAAATCCTCCCTTCTGTCTATGATATAATTATGGATTAACATAACTATCACAGACAGTAAAAATACAGTTTTTAAACATACACTGTAACTTTAAAACCATAGATTCCATCTCCATAAAAATTACATATTTAAACTCAGCATACATCAAACAGAAACAATTCCAAAAATCACACAAATCCCTCCAGTGGATCAAAAGTTAAGTGGAAGTCCTTTATGACCGACCGCAAGCACAATTTCCTGCCCAAAACAGTTCCATAGATTTGGGCCGTGCGGTCGGTCAATTTCATGCAGAAAAACGACTAAGTCCCATCTTCGAACGGGACTTAGTCTCTGGAGCTGAAAGTTCAGTATGGAAGAAGGTAAGGGTCAGCGGTGTTCGTGTATTTGCGCATCCGATTTTAGTTCCACAGAATCTTTAGTATACACCGCTGACCGCGTTCGGTCCTATTAACAGTCCAGACATGCGGCATAGTTCTGTTACACTGTTCTTGAAGGGTAATATGTCCCGGGGCCATAGTCGTAGGGAAGGAGGCTAGCCATAAGTTTTCTACAATGCCCAGTGGCAAATGGCAGTTTGTCACAGGCACACAGGTCTTGCATGGAGGCCCAGTCATTGGTGGTGAAGTGGTGCTGTTCCGCAGTGCGACTCACCCGTGCGTGCTGCAGCTGGAACTCCATGTCACCGCCAGCTCTCTGAGAAGGTCTGGCAGACGTTCTTCTATACCTCTTTCCTGATGTTCTTTGTTTTGGTTTCACTTTGTCATCTCCTTTCCTTCTCCCAGCTGTCACCTATTTACACTAATTGCCTCACTTTATATTCCCTTCCATACTGCCTCACTTTGCGGTTTATACTACTTCCTGGATTGAAGTGTTCACTGCTGGAGACCTCTGTTACTGCTTGTTCAGATAAGTCCTTTCATGTATTGTGTTTCCTTGCTGGCTTGATTCTAGGTGACCCTGACTCCCTCTGTATTAAGTGCAGGGAGCCGGTGGTCGTGTCCCCTCACTATTATAGGGTTTTCAAGTGTCACACAGTCTAGGTACGAGGGCATGCAATTGTCTACCTCTGAGACCCTTGTATGTGCTTAGCAGACAGGGTAAGCTCTTAGGATTTTATAGGGGTCACTCCTTAGTTTAAAATCAAGCCAGTCAGATGTTTATCCATAACTTCCAGCTATCTGCAACATCATCCGTGACACTCCACTATGGCCTGCTGCTGCTCGCACAGTCTCTCCAGCATGTGCAAGGTGGAGTTCCACCTGGTTGACACGTCGCATATGAGGTGGTGAGTGGGAAGGCCGAAGTTACACTGTAGAGCAGACAGCAGAGCGGCTGCAGGATGAGAACGCCGGAAGCGCGCACAGACGGCCCGCACTTTACTCAGCAGCTCTGACATGTTGGGGTAGTTGTGAATGAATTTCTGCACCACCAAATTCAGCACACGTGCCAGGCAAGGGATGTGCATCAAACCGGCTAGTCCCAGAGCTGCAACGAGATTTCACCCATTATCGCACACCACCAGGCCGGGCTTTAGGCTCACTGGTAGCAACCACTCATAGGTCTGTTGTTCTATACCCCTCCACAACTCCTGCGCAGTGTGGGGCCTGTCCCCCAAACACATCAGTTTCAGAACGGCCTGCTGACGTTTACCCCTGGCTGTGCTGAAGTTGGTGGTGAACATCTGTCGCTGACCGGATGAGGAGGTGGTAGAAGAGGAGGAGGAAGCCGAGTAGGAAGAGAAGGGAACTGGAGGCAAAGAATGATGCCCTACGATCCTTGGCGGCGGAAGGACATGCGCCAAACAGCTCTCCGCCTGGGGCCCAGCCACCACTACATTTACCCAGTGGACAGTTAGGGAGATATAGCGTCCCTGGCCGTGCTTACTGGTCCACGTATATGTGGTTAGGTGGACCTTGCCACAGATGGCGTTGCGCAGTGCACACTTCATTTTATCCAATACTTGGTTGTGCAGGGAGGGCACGGCTCTCCTGGAAAAGTAGTGGCGACTGGGAACGACGTACTGTGGGTTAGCAAGCGGCATGAGCTGTTTGAAGCTCTCCGTCTCCACCAGCCTGAATGACAGTATTTCAAAGGCCAGTAGTTTAGAAATGCTGGCATTCAGGGCCAGGGATTGAGGGTGGCTAGGTGGGAATTTACGCTTTCTCTCAAAGGTTTGTGAGATGGAGAGCTGAACGCTTCCGTGTGACATGGTGGAGATGCTTGGTGACAGAGGTGGTGTTGTTGGTGGCACATCCTCTGTTTGCTGGGCGGCAGGTGCCAACGTTCCTCCAGAGGCGGAGGAAGAGGCCGAGGCAGCAGCAGAAGAGGGAGCAGGAGGGGCCTGAGCCCTTTCTTGGTTTTGAAGGTGCTTACTCCACTGCAGCCCGTGTCTCGCATGTAGATGCCTGGTCATGCAGGTTGTGCTAAGGTTCAGAACGTTAATGCCTCGCTTCAGGCTCTGATGGCACAGCGTGCAAACCACTCGGGTCTTGTCGTCAGCACATTGTGTGAAGAAGTGCCATGCCAGGGAACTCCTTGATGCTGCCTTTGGTGTGCTCGGTCCCTGGTGGCGGTGGCCGGCCTGTAGCAGGCGAACTGTTTCGGCGACGGCTGCTCTGCTTTTGCACCCTGCTCCCGCTTTTGCTACGCTGTTGGCTCGGTCTTACCACTGCCTCTTCCTCCGAATTCTGAAAGCCAGTGCACGACCTTCATTCCATGTGGGGTCTAGGACCTCATCGTCCCCTGCATATTCTTCCACCCAGTCTTCCTCCCTGACCTCCTTTTCGGTCTGCACACTGCAGAAAGACGACGCAGTTGGCACCTTTGTTTCGTCATCATCAGAGACGTGCTGAGGTGGTATTCCCATGTCCTCATCAGGAAATATAAGTGGTTGTGGGTCAGTGCATTCTATGTCTTCCACCCCTTTGGAAGGGCTAGGTGGATGCCCTTGGGAAACCCTGCCAGCAGAGTCTTCAAACAGCATAAGAGACTGCTGCATGACTTGAGGCTCAGACAGGTTCCCCGATATGCACGGGGGTGATGTGAAAGACTGATGGGCATGAGTTTCAGGCGCCACCTGTGCGCTTTCTGCAGAAGACAGGGTGGGAGATAATGTGAACGTGCTGGATCCACTGTTGGCCACCCAATTGACTAGCGCCTGTACTTGCTCAGGCCTTACCATCCTTAGAACGGCTTTAGGCCCGACCAAATATAGCTGTAGATTCTGGCGGCTACTGGGACCTGAGGTAGTAGGTTCAGTAGGATGTGTAGCTGTGGCAGAATGGCCACGTCCTCTCCCTGCACCAGAGGCTCCACCAACACCACCACCAACACCACCACCGCGACCATGACCGCGTCCCTTATTAGATGTTTGCCTCATAGTTAGCATTCACAAAGCAAAGAAAAATTGGTTAAGTATGTTAAAAATAATTAACCGCCAATATAAACCCTAATGTAGGGTATTGCACAATTATTATTTTTTTAACTCTATATGACAGCGGTATTTGTGGCCTAAATGTGACTGTCACCTATGCACGTGTAATGAAAGATGACCAGTATATGAACAAACGTTTTTTTTTAAAACCGCAGTAACCAAATGGCTGTATTTGTGGCCTAAATGTGACTGTAATCAATGCACGTGTAATCAAAGATGACCAGTATATGAAAAAAAGTTTTTTTAACCGCAGTAACCTAATGGCCGTATTTGTGGCCTAAATGGGACTGTAATCAATGCACGTTTAATCAAAAATGACCAGTATATGAATAAACGTTTTTTTTTAAACCGTAGTAACCTAATGGCTGTATTTGTGGCCTAAGGCTGGGTTCACACTTGAGCGTTTTACAGCGCGTTCAAACGCGCTGTAAAACGCTCAACACATGAAAACCAATGCTTCCCTATGGCCCTGGTTCTCACTAGAGCGTTTTACAGCGCTGAAAAACGCGCTGTAAAACGCCCTACGCTCAAACAAGTACTTGAGCTTCTTTGGGGCGTTTTGACGCGCGTTTGTGGCCATAGGACATTGCAGTCAAACGCGCGTTTACTATTGCAAAAAACGCTCGTCAAAAACGCGCGTTAAACGCGCATATCAAAGACGCTCAGGTCTGAACCCAGCCTAAATGTGACTGTCGCCTATGCACGTGTAATCAAAGATGACCAGTATATGAACAAAAAGTTTTTTTAAGCACAGTCAGCAAAAAAGCTGTATTTCTGGACTAGCAGACATGCAGATAGATAGTGCTGGTGCACTATCGTTGCATAAAATGGCTGCCGATTAGGTATTGATAGTGACAAACTGAAGTAAAAGAAAGTTTGTTTTCAGCAGAAGTTGGCTCAGTGCAGGCTTAAAAAAAATGTGCACTGCACCCACAAAACACATTGGATTTAGATCGCTAAGTAAAAAGGCAGTTCTTCTTAATATTTCTCCCTGATCTCTCCCTGACAGCAGCTGCAGCCTCTCCCTACACTAATCAGAGCAGAGTGACGGGCGGCGCTACGTGACTCCAGCTTAAATAGAGGCTGGGTCACATGCTGCAGTTGGCCAATCACAGCCATGCCAATAGTAGGCATGGCTGTGATGGCTTCTAAGGGCATACAGTTAAACGCTTGTTGATTGGCTGCTGTGCAGCCTTTCAAAAAGCGCCGAACACCGAACCCAAACTTTTACGTAAATGTTCGGGTTCGGGTCCCGAAAAAGCTACAGTTCGGGTTCGCTCAACTCTAGTTATAAACGAAAAAACAATTTATGAACAATTTAACCAAAATAACATGCCTTTATGGCAATTTTTTTTTGGCAGTGCAGTGCTGCTTATATAACTTTTGCACCTTGTGCACAAATGTCATGCGCTGCGCCCGCATCTTGCGCTGCAGCTGCTTAATTTTCAGCTCCTGCTGCTTCCGGAGCTCCTTGATTGCTTTTTGGTGCTCCTGCTGCAGCTTTTTTATGTTCACATGTATTTTCTTATTTACTGTTAGGATAAAAAAAAAAAATTTCAATTACTTGCAATTCAGATTAAAAGCAAATTAGTGCATTGTGTGGAGTATTTTTTATGTTGTCCCCTCATTGTTTGCCCTTTTAATGTTTATGTACATGTTATGGATACATAATCATATTGCTATGGTCACATATTTACCCTCCTGGCGGGGACTGGTGACCTCCTCCTCTTCATCCTGAACTGGGGCGGTGCTGGAGGGTCCTGCAGTTTCCGCCTCCATCTCCACCACTTCGCCAACCTCTGGTGGGGGTGGCGCATCCACATGATGGGAGGGTCTGGCCTCCTCTCCCTCCTACTCCTTCTTCTCCTCCGCGGAGACCTCCACCATCTCCAAATCCTCGGTGGAAGGCCTGCGGCGGGCTGAGGGAATGGGAACATCTGTAATCACACAATGTTCAGAATTTAGACAAACAACTCAGAAATCATAATAACTTTTCTGATCGCATCTAACTTTGGGTCTGTGGAAACCAGTTGCTGTAGTAAATAATGAATGGAGATCACCAGTTCACATAATACATCTGGTATGTCACTGTCCATGTTGTGGGACTATTTGTGCACTTCTAGTAATTATTTAGTGGCTGCAAATATGACCTGAAGGTTTTTCAGGTTCACCTGCCATTCAAGTCTATGGGGCCCGCTACGAAAACAAGGTTCGTGAACATTTAAGCGCGAACATGCATTCGCGTTCGCGAACCTTCCTGGCCAATGTTTGTCCATCACTGCCTAGTGCCTTCTGACTTATATCCCTGCACTAATATGCTGTGAAATGATTCCTCCATATCCTTTCCCTGCACTTATAAATTGTTTTTTCAGTTTTGTTTTTTTCACAATGAGGTTTATGTACTTATACTTCAGCAGTACCTATGTAAAAGTACATAGTGGCTGCTGGTAGTATAAATACATTAGAGATGCTAGGAGTTGTAGTCAAAGTTACTACTACTTCTAGTATCCCCTATGTAATTATACTACCAGCAGTTTCTATGTAAAAGTACATATGGACTGCTGGTAGTATAAGTACATAAGAGATGCTAGGCATAGTAGTCAAAGCTACTACTACTCCAAACATCTCCTATGTACTTATAACCTTCAGCTCCTATGTACCTTGATGTGCAGGCCTAGTTTCTCTTCCCGTTTACCTTTGCTGTTTGGTGGGGAGTTTCCACCCCACTCCCCACTGTGACTAGGTGGCCCTCACACTGGACAGATGGAATATCCAGACAGGAGCAAAGCTCCATCACCAACCAAGGCAGGAAAACAACTGACCTCAAACTCACAACAACAGGATAAGTAGAGCCATAAGACCACACCTAGATCCACTCCTTAACCCCATAACCACCAGACTTGGGAGAGGCCAGGAAACAGGAGCAGTGCACACACATGCAGAAACAACACGTTGTCCCAGGCAACTGCAAGCACGACAGACGTGTCACAGCAAACTACACCGGGACCGAGACACAGCCGTAACCTCATGTGTTCCGTGTGAGTTCCATATTTTCTGCGGACCCATTGACTTGAATGGGGCCTCGGACCGTCATCTGCGGACAATAATAGGACATGCACAACTTTTTTGCATAACGGAAATACGTAAACGGAATGCACACGGAGTACCTTCCATTCTTTTTGCGGACCCATTGAAGTGAATAGTTCTGCATACGGTCCACAAAAAAACAGAACAGAAGCGGAAAGAAAATACATTTGTGCGTATGGGCCCTAACAGTCATGTTAAAATTGGAAAAGCCCTTCCAAAAATGTCATTTTTTAATTGTAGATTTTTAATGTGTGTCTGCAGTAAATCTTGTTGGCGCACACTATTGGATTTTTAACCCCTTAGTGACATAATTAATTTTAGCCTTAAAGGGTTTCTATCACTTGGTATCACATATTTAGCTGTCAGACACTAGCGATCCGCTAGTGTCTGCTCTAACAAACCATCCTAATATGATAGGTTTTGGGGCAGCCGTTTCGCTAAAATAAGAACTTATATCTATATGCTAATAAGCCTCTAGGTGCTATGTGGGCGTCATTAGCACCTAGAGGCTCCGTCTACCTTCATAAACTGCCGCCGCCCAGCCCGTCCCTCCAGCCTGCCCATCTCCTGCTGAATGCGATCCTCCCCATGCACGTCTCTGTTCGGCGCATGCGCAGTGAATGTCTGACAGCCTCCCTGCACAGACATCTCCACTGCGCCTGTTCCTCGGAGCACTATGATGTCATCGGCGCAGGCGCAGTGGAGATGTCTGAGCAGGGAAGCGGTCAGACATTCACTGCGCATGCGCCGAACAGAGACGCGCACGGGGAGGATCGCATTCAGCAGGAGATGGGCGGGCTGGAGGGACGCGCTGGGCGGCGACAGTTCATGAAGTTAGATGGAGCCTCTAGGTGCTAATGACGCCCCCATAGCACCTAGAGGCTCATTAGCATATAGATATAAGTTCTTATTTTAGCGAAACGGCTGCCCCAAAACCTATCATATTAGGATGGTTTGTTAGAGCAGACACTAGCGGATCGCTAGTGTCTGACAGCTAAATATGTGATACCAAGTGATAGAAACCCTTTAAGGACCAATAATATTTCCTTCCTTTGTGTTCCAGCAGTGATAACTTTATTCTTCTAAATGTTTTATTTTTATTTTGCAAGATTAGTTGTAGCTTTTTTTAGGAACCATTTTGAAGTATATATAGTATATTAAATAACATTTATAATTTTATTTTTAGTGGGAAAGTTTTAAAAAATCAGCAATTTTTACATGGAATTTATTTATGGTGTTCATTGTGTGGTAAAAATAAGGTAATTTCATTATGTGGGTCTGTACACTGATAATAATACCACATTTCTATATATTTTTTACTATTTTTCTCTCCTCCTTTAGCCTGTTAGGTCTGCAGCTGCTACCTCTCCTCCTCCAGACTTAGATGGGGGGTACTTAAGCTGCTCATATCTCTGGTTTGGTACCAGCTTTATATTGTTTAAAAGCTGATATTCCAAGCTTTCAGACAATACCAGAATGACAGCCAGGGGCATTGCTAGGGTCTCAAAAGATTCGGTGCCCAAGCCCCAATGAATATGGCCCATTTCTCTGAGTCGCCACACCCCTCCCCCCACACACTGCATTTTGCTGTACTTTCTATTCAGCAGCACATACCTCTAACATGCAGTGCCTCCCAGCTGATGTCTCCTCCTATGTAGATCTTCTCTGTCATCATCTTCTCCATTTGGTCCGTACAACTTCTTTCAGTCGCACCTCGTCTCTGCAGAGTGTGACACATAGACATAGAGATGGCCTTGTGGTTCGCTCGGCGGTCGTTTCGCGGCAAACTTTGCTTGTTTGCTGTTCGCCGAATGGGTGTACATATGGCAATATTCGTGCCCGCCATATTCTTTTACATTGTGAAGAACTTTGACCCATGACACATCCGTCAGGTGGTATAGGACAGCCAATTGAGACGATTCAGCACATGGACACACCCCCTACCATATAAATAAACCTGATCTTGCCGCCATTTTACATTCAGTCTTTTGCCAGTGTAGGGAGAGGTTGCTGTGTGGAGCAGGGACAGACTGTTAGGAGCACAAATTGCTAGCTAATAGGGCCACAAAAGTCCTTTTAAGGACTGGTATAGGTGTGCTATTAATAGGTGTGACATACTGAGGGGTGTAATATACTTAAAATATACTTTCTAACATAGAAAGTATATTATAGTGCAAATGTATTGTGCAGAAGTTGTGTGCAGTTCTGCTGTGATACTGCAGCTAGATAGAGGGGCAAACGCTATTGGAATAACTAATTGCAACTGGTGTGATATACCAGTTTCCCCCCAAAAAAACTGATGGAGGCAGGGGTGTTATATACCAATAATATACTTTCTATATAGTGCATTTAAGTAGTGCAGCATTTGTCTGCGGTTTTGCTGCGTTACCGCAGCTACACAGAGTGACAAACACTATTGGAACAAATAATTTCTACTGGTGTGATATATCAGCTGCCCCCCAAAATAACTGATTGAGGCAGGGGTGTGATATACCTTCTTCCACAAATACTGCTCTTCTATAGGGACTTTTGTAACAGGCCATTCCACAGGGGTGGTAGGGGTCGGGCAGGTGCACCAGGCTGGAGCCTAAGTGGGAAGTTGCAGAAGGTGCGTGTGATTATGTCAAAGGACGCACCAGACTTGGTTGAGTGGCTCACCTAGCCTTCCGCTTCTGCACCCTCCTCATCCTCTCTATTTGCAGCCTCTTCACTATCTGCTGTGTGCACCCCCAAAGACACCACCACCATATCCTTTCTGCTCGAGTCAGAGGAATTATTTTCCCATCCATTACAAGACCTTACCAATGCGCAGCCATTCTTGGCATCGGATAATGAAAAGGAGGTATCAACGGTTGCCACCCAGCAGTCTGACGACAGTACCCAGATCAGCCAAAGGAGGGTGGTCCCCTCTGTTGCTGCCTACTCCGAGATCTCTAATGTCAGTGGTGGTGAAGGTGACGATTGTGACGTGTCGACGAACGTCACGTGGGTGCCCACAAGAGAGGAAGAGGAGGGGAGTTCAGAGGGAGAGACAGCAGATAGGGAGGAGAAGGAGGAGAAGCAGGCAGAACTTACAGTGTGCAGGAGGCAAAAAACAGACTGCTAATGTATCTGGAACGAGCCATCCACCATGCACGGTCACATCTTGCGCTCCCAGGACGTCCGCACATGGCTCCGCAGTGTGGGCTTTTTTTTATGTGTCCGTTGCTGACAATAGTGTTATAGTGTTGCCATCTGCAGCCTGTGCTGTCAACGCATAAGTTGCAGTAAGCCCAACACTCACCTAGGGACAACCGCCTTAAGAAGGCACCTGGCCTCCCATCACTGAGCCCAGTGGGAGCAACACCGTCAGAACCCACAAAGCTACTCTCCCGGAGCTCCCTGTCCTGCCACTTCTCCTTCTCCTCTCTTATCCCAGTTGTACTCCACTCCACCTTCCACGGAGCCGTCGTGTTCATCTGTCAAAAGGCAGGCTTCCTTGCCCCAAATGTTCGAGCGAAAAAAGATGATGACGCCAGATAACCCTCTTTCCCAACGGCTGACCGCTGGCTTGTCAGAACTGCTAGCCCGCCAACTACTGCCATATAAACTGGTGGCCTTTAGAAAATTTGTGGCCATTGGCACACCGCAATGGAATGTCCCCGGAAGGAAATATTTCTCCCAGAAGGGCATCCCAGAGCTATATGGCCACGTTTAGCGGCAAGTGAATGTATCTCTGGCACACAGTGTCGGTGCCAAGATACATCTGACCACATGGTCTAGCAAACATGGGCAGGGAAGGTACAAACAGACCTCTGATTTGTGACTGCTCGAAGCAATGGAACTCCATCTTGTATATGCTTGATAGGCTGCTCCAGCAGAAGCGTGCAGTTAACGACTACCTGTACGAACTCTGCCGCAGGACAGGTTCTGGGGAGATTGTTTTTTTTTTCCAGCGCCAGTGGCTGCTCATGTGCGACGCATGCAGACTTCTGCAGCCATTTGATGGAGATCACCAAACTGGTCAGTCGCAGCCAGGGCACCATCAGTGACATCGTACCTTACGCCTTCTTTTTAGAGCGTGCATTGCGTTGTGTCATTGATCAAGCCGTCGAAAAGCAGTAGCAGGAAGATGAGAAAGTAGCAATGCTGGATGAATTACCAGGGGGGGCTACTCCATCTGAGACAAGTCAACAACAGGAGTCTGAAGAGGAGTCAGAGGAGAATGGTGCTGGGGCGGAGGAGGAGCAAGAAGAGCATGCTTTAAACTTTTCTGGGATCCCTGGTGTTGTTCGTAGCTGGGGGGAGGAGAACAAGGACGACATTATCCTGGATGATGAGCAGAAGCCAGGGCACTCCACCGCTTCCAGTTTAGTTCAAATGGGGGCCTTCATGCTCCAGTGTTTTAAGAGGGACCCCCGTCTAAAAATCATAAAGGGCAAGGACCAGTACTGGGTGGCAACATACTTAGACCTCCGATACAAACACAAAATGGAGGAAATGTTACAACCATCACAGAGGGCTGTCAGAATGCAGCACTTCCAGGCCTTGCTTCGAGAAATGCTGCATTCTGCTTTTGCGGGTGCTGGCAGAGGAATTTCCACTCACAGAGAAACAGTTGCGGGTACCAATCCAACAGCGCATGCAAGAAGAGGGCGGTTTGAAGATGTGTTGGTCATTTCGGATATAAGATCATTCTTGTAACCCATCGACAGCCGTCCTCCAGATTCAGCCTCAGGAAACGCCTAGACCGACAGGTGTCCGACTATATTGGGTTAATGACCGATGTGGACGCTCTGAGAAGCGATGAACCCCTGGACTACTGGGTGTGCAAGCTTGACCTGTGGCCAGAGCTGGCACAATTGGAACTGTTGGCTTGCCCCTCGTCCAGTGTCCTGTCCAAACGGACGTTTAGCGCAGCAGGGGACGTTCAGCGCAGCAGGGGGGATCGTGACCGATAAGCGCACTCGCCTAGCTCATGACAGTGTGGACTACCTCACATTTCTAAAAATGAATGAGGCATGGATCTCGGAGGAATTCAACACATGTGACGATTCGACTATGTTTGATGGAATTTCCTCATGACAGCCGACAAATATCCGCCACCACCCAGAACAAATCATGGTACCTGTCTTACGTAAATACAGCGGCATAAAATGCCTTTTATGTCCGTTGAATGCCTAATTTTTGTGGCCTGTACTGGCTGACAGTTACATTTTTATCCTGGGACCGCCTAATGTCCTTCCAGCCACAGAATCCTACAAAGTTGTGTGCTGTCAGGTAAATGCCTATTGGCTAATTTTTGGGGCGTGTACTGACCTACAGTTAAATTTTTATCCTGTGACCGCCTGATGTACCTCCAGCCACAGAATCCAAAGTTCTTTGCTGTCAGGTGAATGCCTGTTGGCTAATTTTTGGGGCCTGTACTGGCCGACAGTTACATATTTATCCTGTGACCGCCTAATGTACCTCCAGCCACAGAATCCAAAGTTCTTTGCTGTCAGGTAATGCCTATTGCCTAATTTTTGGGGTCTGTACTGGCCAACTGTTACATTTTTTTTATCTCTAGCCACATAATCACACCCTTGTTTCACTCCTCTGCCTCTCATTATGGTGGCGTATGAACCGCATTCACCATAAGGACCTTCTAATGTCACAGGGTCATGTGACTGTGCCCCCCACCCCATACTGCGCCCCCTTATACCCTGCATTGTGCCCTCTTATCACACCCTGTGCAGTGCCCCTAGTCAATCCATTCCCTGTACTGTGCCCTCTTAAACTCTTTTATCCTGTCACTGTGCAGAGGTGTTATCCGGTCAATGTATGGCGGTGGTATCAAATATCTGGATGGCCATAACTGTATCCCTTTCCCTGCCCACGCCATCCTTTTTTAGACCTGGCATGAGCTTGAAAAATATGCAGATTGCTGTGCTAAGTACCTTTGCGCCACAATCTGTGTCAGAAATACGCCTAACATAGACTAATTTCTATATAATAATTAACCCCTTAATTGTATTATTATTCGGAGGTAGGGCTAATATCTTTATATTATATAGATTCTAGTGTATTTTACTGTGCCCTGTATTTCCCAGTAGAAAATGATTGTTGGGAAACACAGTCCTCATCCCTGACCACCAGGACCAGGTAGTTCTCTGTCAGTACATGCATCCCCTCTCCGCCAAGCTGCTCCGCTATGTACTGGTGCTTAATCTGACACTAGGGCTGGGTTCACATCATATTTTTGCCATCCATTTAATGCATACCAAAAATTTACAGTACAGACCAAAAGTTTGGACACACTTTCTCATTCAAAGAGTTTTCTTTATTTTCATGACTATGAAAATTGTAGATTCACACTGAAGGCATCAAAACTATGAATTAACACATGTGGAATTATATACATAACAAACAAGTGTGAAACAACTGAAAATATGTCATATTCTAGGTTCTTCAAAGTAGCCACCTTTTGCTTTGATTACTGCTTTGCACACACTTGGCATTCTCTTGATGAGCTTCAAGAGGTAGTCCCCTGAAATGGTTTTCACTTCACAGGTGTGCCCTGTCAGGTTTAATAAGTGGGATTTCTTGCCTTATTAATGGGGTTGGGACCATAAGTTGCGTTGAGGAGAAGTCAGGTGGATACACAGCTGATAGTCCTACTGAATAGACTGTTAGAATTTGTATTATGGCAAGAAAAAAGCAGCTAAGTAAAGAAAAACGAGTGGCCATCATTACTTTAAGAAATGAAGGTCAGTCAGTCAGCCAAAAAATTGGGAAAACTTTGAAAGTAAGGGCTATTTGACCATGAAGGAGAGTGATGGGGTGCTGCGCCAGATGACCTGGCCTCCACAGTCACCGGACCTGAACCCAATCGAGATGGTTTGGGGTGAGCTGGACCGCAGAGTGAAGGCAAAAGGGCCAACAAGTGCTAAGCATCTCTGGGAACTCCTTCAAGACTGTTGGAAGACCATTTCAGGGGACTACCTCTTGAAGCTCATCAAGAGAATGCCAAGAGTGTGCAAAGCAGTAATCAAAGCAAAAGGTGGCTACTTTGAAGAACCTAGAATATGACATATTTTCTGTTGTTTCACACTTGTTTGTTATGTATATAATTCCACATGTGTTAAATCATAGTGCTGATGCCTTCATAGTCATGAAAATAGAGAAAACTCTTTGAATGAGAAGGTGTATCGAAACTTTTGGTCTGTACTGTATGTGTTAACAGATGCTTCAGACTGATGCCGTACTGTGGCGTCTGTTCACCATACAGTTCCATAGTAGAAAAAAAATGTACGTTAACGTATGCATTTTTTTAATGGACTCTGCAGGATACAAAAACGTGTAGTCCTTCACATTTGTATACATGAAACCGAAAGGAAATAAACATTTTCTAGGCTCCAGCAGGGCACATTTTTGAGAGTTTCCCTTTAAGACGCATAAAAATGGCCCCTGATTATAATACATATTTTTTGTGGGAATTTTTGCCAATGATCCCCCTCTGGTATATCACTGTCCACGTTGTGGGACTATTTGTGTACTTCTAGTAAGTGTTTGCTGGCTGCAAATATGACCTGAAGGTTTTTCAGGTTCGCCTGCCATTAAAGTGAATGGGGCCAGCCGCGAACGCGCAGTTCGCGAACATTTGATCGCGTTTGCGAACTGTCCTGGCCGATGTTTGTCCATCACTACACAGACATTTTACCTTCGTCACATTTTTATCATCATCCCCCAAACTGGAGTCTTCACAGTGTTATCCTGCGGCTTGTTGTGCTCCCCAATAACCCCAAATACTATCCTGAAGAAAAATTAAGGCCCCCATAGTAATACTCCCTTTTACAGTGCCCCCAACCATGATAAAGCTACCCAAGAGTTCCCCCATTAGTAGAAGAGTCCCCCAGTATTAATAATACCCTCACAGAGCCCCCAGTAGAAATAAGGCCCCCTATTGTTCCCTTAGTGGTAATAAAGCTCTCTATAGACCCCTCAGTAGTAATAAGGCCCCCCATAGTACTCTTAGTAGAAATATAGAAATAAGGCAGATCTATAATTCCCTCCTATAGAGCCCCCAGTAGTAATAAGAACGCCTAATGTCCCCTGGATTTGCAGTGCCCCCTGTAGTTATATTCCTCCCTCCACCATACAGTCCCATGTAAATAACATCACACCATCTCTCCTGCCCCCTCCAAAATGCAGTCTTATGTAAATAACATCACTCCCCTCCCTTCAGCCCCTCTAACATACAGTCCCATGTAAATAACATTATTTCCTTCCCTCCACCATAGAGTCCCATGTAAATAACTAAGGATGAGCAAATTTCATATTTTGAAATTTATGTGCGGGTTCGTGTTGTGGTTTTTACTGAATTGTGTTATGGATTCCATTACCACAGACCATAATGCAATTCCATGACGAAATGCATAGCGGAATGCCTTAAGAGGCATTCCGCTATTTATTCCATCATAATAGAAGTCTATGGCCTGCATAATAGATCCGCCCAGTTTACATTATGCAGGAGAGGACTCCAGCATAAAGTAAACTGGACGGATTCATTATTCCGTCATGGAATTGGTTTATGATCCGTGGTAACGGAATCCATAACGCAATTCAGTAAATACCACAACACGAACCCGCACACGAACTTTAAAATATGAAATTTGCTCATCCCTATAAATAGCATCACACCATCTCTCCAGCCCCCTCCAATATTGCCCCATGTAAATAGCATCCCTCTTTATCTACAGCCCTCTCCAAAATACAGTCCCATGTAAATAACATCAACTCCTCCCCAGCTGCCTCCAACATACAGTCTCAATTAAATAACATCATCGTCTCCCCATCCACCTCCAACATGATATCCCATGTAAACATCACCCCCTCAACATTCAGTCCCATGTAAATAACATCATTTCCCCCACCAGCCACCTTCAGCATACAGTCCAATGTAAATAACATCGCCCCCTCAACATTCAGTGTCATGTACCGTAAATAACATCACTCCCTCCCTCAGACCCATGTAACATTCAGTCCCATGTAAATGACATCACTCCCTCCCACAGCCACCATCAACATACAGTCCCATGTAAATAACATCACTGCCGCCCCCTCCAACATACAGTACCATGTAAATAACATCACTCCCTCACATAGCCGCCTCCAACATACAGTCCCATGTCAATAACATCACCCTGCCCCATCCCCCTCCAACATTAAGTCCCATGTAAATAACATCACCCTGCCCATCCCCTACAACATTCAGTCCCATGTAAATAACATCACTCCCTCCCACAGCTGCCATCAACATACAGTTCCATGTAAATAACAGCACTCCCTCCCCCAGCCCCCTCCAACATAGAGTCCTATGTAAATAACATCACTCCCTCCTACAGCCACTATCAACATACAGTCCCAGGTAAAAAAATATGACCCCCTCCCCAGCCACCTCCAACACACAGTTACATGTAAATAATATCTTTGCCTTCAGCCCTAACATACAGTCCCAGTTTAATAACCATAACTCCCAGCATTGCTATGTCTCTCGCTTCACTTACCTCTCCTCATGTAGCAGACATCACCACAGCTTCTTCCCCCAGGTCTTCTCCTCTTTGTCGTCCTCTCCTGCACTAGTCACATGATGGTGACATCATCGCAGGTCCTTCTCAACCACTGTCTGTTTTACTGGTCACATGACCTGTGATGTCACCACAGGTCCTTCAGCTCTTCCACTGCATTAGATTCAATTGTATTGCCGTCCTGAGGATGGAAATACAGTTGTATCTAGCAGGCAATTCGGGGTCTGGGACAAAACATCAGGGGCACAGGCCCCACATTCTTTAACCTAGCAATGCCCCTGATGACAGCAATATGTTCAGAACATGGGAAGATATCACTGTTATAAATCGGGATACAGTTAATGTAGCTAAAAGTGAAAGAAGAAGCAGTTTTTATCTGTGATTATTGCAGACTTTAAATCTAATAGTGATTTCTCCTCTGTTGCTAATAATGTCATTTTGGTCTTTTATGAAAGCCTGGAATGTAAGCTTTCAAACAAGAGCAGTTCCATTATGAGATATCAGCAGCTAAAGCAGCCCTTCCCTCTCCGCTTTCTGCCAGAGTACTTTCCCCATTGCTGAGCTTGGGCAGATCAGTAGGGTAGTTAAATAAAAAAGCCTGAAAGCAGGGATTGGTAAGGATTAACCCTAGTTAGAAGCCCATATAAACATCTATATGTTTAACACAAAGTTTGCAAACCAAAATACACATTTATTAGAAACTAGAAAACAAATAGGGAAAACAAGAACGTACTATAATCTCTGAAATAATGGGCATTAAGGGAGGGTTCACATCACTTTTTTGTCATACGTTTAACTTCCCAAAAAGACTATACGTTAACAGATGCCTCAGACAGATTCCATAATGTGGCATTCTTCACCATAGAGTTCCATTGTAAAAAAAAAAGTAGATGTTAAAGTATTAAAAAAATTCTGGACTTTGCAGGATGGAAAAGCGTGGTAAACTATGTGACTACCTGTGACTCCTGCAAAAAAAGTATACTTTAGCATATACATTTTTTTACAATGGAACTTTATGGTGACGGATACCACAGTATGGCATCTGTCTAAAGCGTCCGTAAACCTATATGTTTTATTGTGTACGTTAATCAAAAGACAAAAACGTGAGGTAATCCCAGCCTAAGAGTCTACTTTGAAGAAATGTTCACTATAATATTTTTGTGAATTTCAACTCCATACCTCAGACGTAAAACAGGTGGTAATAATAAAGCAAAACATGCGGTAGGTTAAACCATAAAAAGATGTGCCAAATATAACAAAATGTGACATTTGTTAATTTTGGCAAAAACTACGTCAACATAGACGCAAGCAAAACTGGCTTCAAATATTACCTTTATGATAAATTCCCCCCATTGTGTTCAGGAAGCAAAAGTTGCACTTCCATAGAAGAGCTTAGGAACCTATTAACTGTGCTGCTAGAAAGGTGGGCAGAAAGGTCAAAAGGCACATGGCTCTGCAGAAATGATGTAGATATAAGAAAATCAATCTATAAGATCTATACCTCTAGTCTTGGTAATTATATATTTTAATTAATACAATAGCCTCATTTATTTTACATAATGCAACTTTATAAGTTAAATATACAGTTTCAGACATGTACATGTTAAATATCTAATTATATGTAATGTTTCTTTATCATAGACAAGAATGTTAAAACATGGCTTACACTAAAACTAATTTTGCATTCAAAAGCATGGTTATATAATTCTGTTGCATAACACATTTCTATGCTTGTCACATAATTAATAAAAAAAAAAAAATTAAAAATGCAATTTTGAATTTATGAGGCTTTAGCAGCGACTTGTGAAGTTCTCTTATTTCAGGGTCTTTTAAGGGAACATCAAATGTACTGTACATATATAAACATCTATGACATGTATTTCAGACAGAAGAAAATTCTCTCTTGAAGCTAACGTTTGTTCATGATGTTCTGTAAATCTTCATTATGGCTATATGGATTTTGGCAATATAATAAGAGTTAGAATTTTATGAGAGTTTGGATATAATCTATGACAACTGTTAAATATCCTCAAGAACCAAAATCAACTTAAAATATCAGGCAGATTTAAAAAGTATTGAAAATTTTTTAAATTGCTTTTCAAAGATGTTGTTCAAGTCAAATATTTATGGCAATGCATTAGAAGTAGCATGGCTAATGAAAGTAGGTTGAATATTTTCGTTCCTATGTTAATTCCGCCATAAGGCAACGATGATGATGCAAAAGGGGAAATTATTTTTAATACAGTGTATGACAACATTGCTCCTCTACATTAGGATAAAACTAGAATAAAAAACTAAAGTTGTATTTGTTAAATAAATACATACATTTCACATATTTCTTATAGCTCAGAGTTTGTCACATTTGTTTCCATCAACAGAATATTTTCTCATGGTTTTGAAAATGTAATGTACCTGTTAATGATGGTTATTCAATTCATATGACTTTCCTGGTTTTTAGTGAATCTAACATTTTTGGGATTCATCCCGAAAAAAAAGCTCAAAATGATGACAGCCATTTTATATATCAGAATACAGGGAAGATGAGAAAAAGAAGAAGGAGGGTCATATAACCCTGTCCAGGTGTGTTTGCCCATTGTACATTGCAGTCAGCCTCAGCCAATCAAGAGGTACTGGTGTGCATCACAGTTACCAAGATTATATAGCAGAGAACTCCAATTGCCCTTACAAAACAAAAAATAAATGTATTTAAAAAAAAAATATGTTGACCACTTCAGATTAGTGTACTTGATCTGACTGACTGGTGTGCATCACAGTTACTGACCATATATTGTAGTGGAGTCTCTCCAACTGCCATTAAAATTATATATTTAAATTGTTACTTAAAAAAAAAAAAATCTGAGGCTCCCAGACTACTAGTGTGTCTAACATAATGATCTTTACTAGAGATGAGTGAATTTTCAAAAAATTAGATTTGCCAGGTTACCAAATTTTTGGGGAAAAATTTGGTTCAATCCGAATAAATTTGCAGCAGATTACGTAAAAAAAAAAAAAGCTATTTCCTGGCTGCACAGAGCCTTTATAGTAGTGTGGAACACTGTGCCTTGCAGTAACACGCATAAGAAGACTGCTTTGGTAATGAAATAATACTGTGAGTCCGTATGACATGCAGATGACAGGCGTCGCACTTAGAATCACTGCACACTTCACATATTTGGGCAGTCACGTAGTATGAACTCAGCCTTACAGGTCGATGTTAGCTCCAAGAAGAAGTGCACTCCTTTTACACTGTCATCAGCTGATTCCACATAGATGTCTACAGAACTTGTTCTTTTACAAGCTGATACAAGTAGTGCCCCCATGACAGAGTAGAAATGGTGTCAGGCGTAAGTTTGTGTTGACGTCACTGATTATTTTACCCTTTGTCTAATCCGTCATAAGAACAACACCCAAAAAATTTACCCTGTCTTTTGAGAATTCGCATTCACATGGTGAGCATTTGGTGGGTAATCCATCAGAAGAATTGCTAATGCCAAAAAAAACAGGATTGGATCCAAAACTTACAAGACACGTGAATGGAATAGTTGCATGTTTTGTACCCACTGGTGATTTGGGATACCAAATCACAAACAATTTTTATTTTTTTTTTGAACGGGGGAGAAAAAATGTTTATTTAACAAACAGGATATTAACACACATAAAATACAACACAGAAGGGGCAAAACCACAAGATTTAAAAGACAAACTGGAAAAAAAAAGTGCTTCATCTACAAGAATGGATTGATGACCAGTGTCGGGGTGACCACGAGGGTAATGCATATGGATCAAGAAATGTATGTGTCACGACGGGGAGTGGGGGAAACCCCCCACCGTGCGGTGTCAAAGGGGATCAGCCTGGCCAAAAGGAGTAATAAGGGAGCAGGTCACCTCCTAAAGCGTCCCTAATCCTCTCCCTGACTCCTCACTGTATGAGCGGACCCCGATGGTAGGACGACTCATACTCAGGATTCTTAGAAACTGTAAGTCGCCCTGGTAATCCCTCACTTAGGAGCAGGGGAGAGACAACCTGTTCATCCCAGTCATGGAGGAACAGGAGTTTCTATCTGAGGCCAGGCTGCAAGGAAAGGGGAACACATACAGCTATAAGGAGATGGCAGGTAAGTGAAACCAGTAACACGCTTACCTGCCACAGACACACTGACTGGAACCCGTGCACAAGTTCTGGTGTCCACACCAACATTAAAAGGACACAGCACACACCACAAACCACACAGGAACCCAGGACAGCCATAGCTGCAATAAACGTGAGACACCATAAGAACATCTAACATCTATGACCACAAGGGTGGCCCTCACTGGACAGATGGAATATAAAGACCAGGAGGATAGCTCCAGCATACACCAAGGCTGGATTAACCCCTCAGCTTCACGCATCCAGCAGAGGCTAAATAGCCCAAGCAGCCACACCCAGACACACATAAACCCAGTGTTAGCAAAACACTAGGAAGGGAGTTAACCCTTCCAACACCAGACAAGGGAAGGAAGCCACTTAAATGGGAAGTGCACACACAAGCATAGAAAGGTACACGTTGCCGCAGGCAACAACATGCATGGCAACCATGTCACGGCAGTCACCCAGAAGGCCGAGACACTGCCACCGCATGCACACACAGCAACACGTTGCCACGGGCAACCGCAAGTGTAGCAACAGTGTCACAGCGCACACCATAGGCCGTGACAGTATGGGGTTATGGCTGATAACTGGAGGACAGTCCAGCAAACAAACTGACTCCAGCTCATTCCGTGAGTAGTGGATACTAAAGTGTCTGAAGAAATGCGATTAAAGACATATGAATAAATTGTCCACTTCCTACAATGTGACCTCATTCCTACAATGTGACATTCATTATGAATATCATTCCAAGTCTTGAAGTCCTCTGCATGGGTGGCATAAGAAATGTCCATGCGAGGTTCGGCGGGCACAGAACAAGCTCTGTGGCCGACAACTGATCCAGACAAGTCATACACAGTCCACATCACTGCTAGCCACGTAAGGTCCTGAGAACTGATCACCAGATTACCAAAACAACAGTCAAAGATTCTTTGGAATCACGTCCCTACAATAGCCTTGAGCGCCTTGGAGTCATTATACAGGAAGAGCAGGATGCAAGTTAATATCTTAGGTAACACCTCCAATAGATCGTCCTTTTTGTATGTCCTGCAGAACCAACCTGTCCACACAATCCGGTCCTCTGTGCTTGCCTTGGTGAGTGGAGGCTTGGATGAAATCTGTATGAGCACAGCCAGTGGATCTCTGTCCTTTCCTTTGAATCCGGGTAAATAGGAAAATTTGGCTTTTAGGTGCAGCTCTGAGCCCACTTCAATGGTAAGACCCTTCTGCTTCTCGGCAGCTATGTGGGCAGACAGGTGCTGGGAATACTCTTTCAGTCTGGTGTATGAGAAATTATACATTGGTGTCACGCTGTACAGAGTCCATTGTCTTTGAAGGAGCAAAGCAGCCTGTGCCGGATCAAGAGTTTCCTACAAGGAGGTGCACTGCAGGATTTTTCTTTTGGACAAGCTTCGCAATGCAGACCGTCGACATGTAGAGGTCAAGCTTCAAGGAGGATACATCGAGCTGTGAAAATGACTGATCCTTCATGCCGATGACCTACTTCTGGCGGTCAACACCCCATCGGTTGGTGTTTGCATATCCTAGTGATAAATAATGTTCACATTCACTGACTTTAAACAGAGATATTGACAGACAAACATATCAAACTCTGCCGCCATCTTTCTAGGCGCCACATCTCCAGTCCCCTGACCAGCCAGGTTTACCAGCATGTGTTCCAGGACATAAAGCAGTGGAATGACATCGCTCATCCCGTAGTCCTGGCGACTGACAAATAACGTGGCCTCCTCAAAGGGCCTGAGAAAACGGCAGGTGTCATGCATGAGCTTACACTGGCTGACATCAAAGTTACGCAAAGGACTACTACTGTCTACTTGGATCATCAAGAAATTTTTTATGGCCTTTCTCTGTTTGTACAGTCAGTCCAACATATGGAGGGTAAAATTCCAATGGTTGGAAATGTCGAATATCAGCGCATGTTTAGGGATGCCGTTCTGCCGCTGCAGCTCAAGGAGGGTGTGTTTTGCGGTGTACGACTGGCTGAAGTGCATGCAAAGTTTCCTGGCCAATTTTAGGATGAATTGCAGATGGGTGGACAACTTCAGGAACCACTTGACAACCAGATTGAACTTATGTGCCATGCAGGTCGCATGGCTCAGCCATCCTTGACCCAGCGCCGACACCATGTTCTTCCCGTTTTCGGTCACCATGGTTCCGATTTTGAGTTGCCACGCAGAAAGCCAGGATTCGATTTCTTGCTGAAGGACACGGAGCAGTTCCTCCCCTGTGTGACTCTGTTCGCCAAGGCAAACCAGGTGCAGAACAGCATGAGAGTGATGAGAGGGGTCACACATAGCTTGCATACACTACATGCCTCCAACATAATTCTTGGATCTCTACATGAGAATAATGTATTTGGTGTAAATCATGAGAGGGGCATTGCTGGAGACATTGTCTTCACAAGAGATGCAGAGCAGCGGAGTTTACTTTGAAATTAAAAATTTCAACACTGCTTAATTCAGCCCATACAGCAAAAGGAGGGGTACAGTCACCAATCATTTTTCCCCAAAAAAGCCCTTTTCACATAACACATTTCACCACTATGAAAATCGGCCCATACCACAAAAGGAGATGTGCATTCACCCATACATTTTCTGAAAAAAAAGCCAGTGTCACAGAAAGAATTTCACCACTCAGTAAGTCGTTCTATACCGCAAAAGGAGGTGTACCTTCACCCATACATTTAAAAAAAAAAAGAGCCAATGTCACCGAAAGAATTTCACCACTAAGTAAGTCGTTCCATACCGCAAAAGGAGGTTTACATTTAGCCATACATTTTCCGAAAAAAAAGCCAGTGTCACATAGAGAATTTCACCACTAAGTCGTTCCATACCGCAAAAGGAGGTCTACATTCACCCACACATTTTCCGGAAAAAAAGCCAGTGTCATTGAAAGAATTTCACCACTAAGTAAGTTGTTCCATACCGCAAAAGGAGGTGTACATTCAGGGCTGGCGCCACTCATAAGCAGAGTAGGCAAGCGCGTAGAGCGCACTCTGCCTGGGGCCGCCGCCTGCGCCCCGCCCCCTACTTATCTTCCATCTGACATCATCTCCTTCTGTTCCTGTACTTGCCGGCCGGATGCGCTGCGATGAGTGCGAGCATGAGTTTGTTCACTTCGGGCAGAGAGAGCGGCACGCAGCTGACACACAGCTACGAGACCCTCGTGTATTTAAATCTCATTTAGACTTTCTTTCAGAAAAGTTTCTCCTGGGATTCAAACTCACGACCTTTACACATCAGAGGCAATGCATTTACCCTCACAGCTATGAAAACTGTATTACCAGTTGCTTTAAAAAGAAAAAAAAAAAAAATATAAGACTTCTACTGTAGGTAACTTTGATACCTAGTGTACATCCATACACATGTTAGCTGCCCCAACACACCCAGCTCTGCTACATCCATACACAGTGTACTGGGGCAGCTGTCATGTGTATGGATGTACACTAAGTATCAAAGTTATCTACAGTAGAAGTCTTATATATATATTTTTTTAAGTAACTGTCTATACAGCTTTCATAGCTGAGAGGGTAAATGCCTTGCCTCTGATGTGTAAAGGTAGTGAGTTTGAATCCCATGAGAAACTTTTCTGAAAGTGTTTTTTTTTTTTTTTTTTAAATACTGGACTGCTACTTAACTTTTTTTTTTTAAGTAACTTGCTCTACTGCTTTCATAGCTGTGTGGGTAAATGCCTTGCCTCTGATGTGAAAGGTTGTGAGTTTGAGTCCCAGGAGAAAATTTTCTGAAAGTGTTTTTTTTTTTTTTTTTAAATACCGGACTGTTACTTTACTGCCACGGGGGGAGGGGGGGGGGTTTGGGCGCCATGATACTGGCACATGGAGGGGGGAGGAGAGAGGCACTTGATATTGGCACATTAGGGAGCAGGGGGAGAGGATGGCACTATGATATTAGCACATGGGGGGGCAAGAAATGGACATGAATCATGAGGGGCAGAAATGTGAAATGATAGGGGGGGGAAAAAATGGACATGAATCATGAGGGGCAAAAATGTGAAATGATGGGGGGGCAAAATGTACATTTGCTTCTGTTGACAAAAATCCCTGCACCGGCCCTGACTTCGGGCACGCAATCCCGCGAGACCAGTGACCTCCAGAGGTGGGTCTCGTGGGATCACGTGCCAAAGACACATGATCTTGGCAAGAGCCAAGGCAATGTGGACCTGGAGCACAGCGAGGAGCAGAACCTGGTGAGCACCCCTGGCAACTGCACTCTGACAACCTGCACTAGGGTGTCAGAGGCTGCAGGACAGTGACTGGCAGCAGGGTGGCACACACTTGTGTACAGGGGTCAGGGCACACCTGCTGCTTGACTAGGGGCCATAGATTCTGACTGGCACAGGGTGCCCAGCAGTGGCACATGGAGCCTAATAGGTGGCACAGACTGTCTAAAGGGCTATGAATGGTACAGGGTGCAGGACAGTGCCAGACTGGCAGAGGGCACAAGGCACAAGGCAGAATACTGTTTTATGTTGCCCTTGTGGCACAGGATTTTAGACAGTGGCTGAATGGCGCCTGGCAATGAATAGGTGTCACTGCTCGTGTTTGGTGTGCCAACCTGCTGAACAGCGCAGAGTGATTGGCATCACTGGGATGGTACTAGGTGGCAGACAATGGCTGGATATTATATATACATGACCATAGTCAGACTGGCACAGGGTACGCAACCATAGTCAGACTGGCACAGGGTACATGACCATAGACTGGCACAGGGTACACGACCATAGTTAAATGTTGCATGCAATAGGTGGCCGAAAAAGGGGCGGAAAAATGGGTGGGAAAGGGGTGTGGTCAATGGGCAGAGTCAATGGGGCGGCAAAATTTGCTTTTGCCTAGGGTGGCAAAAATCCTTGCACCAGCCCTGTGTACATTCACCCATCAATTTTACCGAATAAAAATTGGTTGAAATAAAAATTTTCACCAAAGAAACGATAATGGAATTTGGTTCATACAGAAGAAAGTCTACTGTCACCCATCAATTTTCCCCAAAAAAGCCTGTTTCACATAAAAAATTTCACCACTACGTAATTCGGTCCATACCGCAAAAGGAGTTGTGCAATCACCCATCTATTTTCCAGAAGAAAACATGGTTGAAATTAAAAATTTCACCAATGAAAGGATATTGGAATTTGGTTCATTCAGAAGAAAGTGTACTATCACCCAGCATTTTTCGCCAAAAAAGCCTGTTTCACATAAAAAATTTCACCACTACGTAATTCGGTCCATACCGCAAAAAAAAAGCCTGTTTCAGCGGAAAAAAATTTCACCACTATGTAATTTGAACAAAACCTATATGGGGCCAAACGGAATTACATAATACCTACATAGATATAGTGTATAGCCAGGTTATAAACCATAAACAACCATCTTGTTAACAAAAAAAAAATCACTTTATTAAATATATGTATATAAAAAACATAGACAATGGAGTCCCTGCTATTTCAGTGGGACAGGGGAAACTAAAAGAGGGATAGCTGGGATGAGACTAAGTATAATAGATATACAAGGTAAGCACAGCCAGGATGTCTTCCAACTAGTCACACATATATTGCATAGTAAAATACTGGAAAAAGGGAAGAAAAAAATAAATCGATCTCCACTACAAACTGCACTAAAAATATGAAAAGCTGAGAAATATTTTTTTTCCACAATAATGCCTCTTGTACATTTTCCTATTATCTTTTGGGAGACACCTATGTCATTTCCCGTCAAAACATTACTTGCTGGTTGAATAAAAGTAACTTTAAGTCAAAATTTGCCAGGGGTATGAATAATTATGGGCAGCACTGTATATACACATCAGTGTAAATTTTGTGTGCCCTCAAAATAACTTAATTAACACTAACAAGTAACATGACACCTGGAGGGAAAGTGGCTAATTGGGCACAGTTTGGTCATTTTCGTTGCCACTGGTTTAGACATTAATGGCTATGTCTTGAGTTATGTTGAGCGCACACCATATTTACGCTGTTATACAAGTTGTACACTGACTACTTTACATTGTATCAACGTGTCATCTTCAGTGTTGTCCCATGAAAAGATTGTATAATATAATAAAAGATTTATAAAAATGTGAAGGGTGTATTCACTTTTGTGATATACTGTAAATACAACTGATTAACCAAATAGATTCTGCAGCTTTTTAACAACTGTTTTGTTTCATAACAGAAAAATATACCTAGCATCAGTGTCATAAACAACAATAATAATAAAAATGACTGCAGATAGCCCAAAAGCCATTAAAAGTCCATGAGAACATTAAGACATTAAATGCACACGTGCCCACGGGCGCAAATAGATGTTCATGCTGCATGGTTTGTTAAATAGGTCAGCTTGGAAATTGTCCCAGGGTGATGTATCTATCCAATACACATGGCAGTATTAAAGTTATTTTCCTTTTTCCTGTTAGATAAGTCGTAGAATCTCTGTAACACATTTTGTTGCTCTACAAAGAACAGTTGACCCTTCAGTCAACCAAGACTAACAAGTATGAAAGCCAAAAATATACCAGTTGTAATACAAATTTGTAGTACATTCTTTAGAGAAAATAGCAGAAATATGTGCATAAAGAATGCAGGAAACATTTGGTTGACCAAATTGTAAGTAAGCGCATTAATTAACTAGTACAGTATGTGTTGCCACATTTTTGAACAGGACATATACGCGTATTGATTAGACTGTGATTAGATATCTTTTGCACAAAATTAGCCAGATTTACTTATCATATCTAATATTTAGACAGACTTCGCCTAGAAAAAGAAGTCTAAAGATGTGCCAAATTAATATTTGTGGTTTGCAATGTATGATAAATCTGGTGCATCTTACTATAAATTAGATACTTTTTTAGATACTTTATACCAGTTATTGGTTGCCTTAAAGGGTTTCTGTCACCAGAATTAACCCTATTAAACTGGCTGACATTAGCGATGTGCTATAGTCAGCAGACCCTAACTCTCCTAATCTTATGCTTATGGATGCCCCGTTACTGCCCAATTTTAACTTTGATGATATGCTAATTAGCCCCTAGGAGCCTTGCTCCTGTTCCTAGTGGCTCCGTTCGCCCACCTCAAGTTACGCCCTGCCGTCCTTGATTGACAGGGCCAGCATTCGTCTTCCCCTGAGGACCAGGCCATTTTTTGCTAATCTGACCAGTGTCACTGTAAGTGGTGATAACTTTAAAACGCTTTTACTTATCCAGGCCATTCTGAGATTGTTTTTTTCGTCACATATTGTACTTTATGACACTGATAAAATGGAGTAAAAAAATTATAATTTTTATTTATAAAAAAAATACCAAATTTGCCCAAAATTTGGTAATATTTGCAAATTTCCAAGTTTCAATTTCTCTACTTCTATAATACATAGTAATACATACAAAAATTGTTATTACTTTACATTCCCCATATGTCTACTTCATGTTAGGATCATTTTGGGAATGACATTTTATTTTTGGGGGACGCTACAAGGCTTAGAAGTAAATCTTGAAATTTCTCAGAAATTTTCAAAAACCAACTTTTTAAGGACCAGTTCAGGTCTGAAGTCACTTTGTGAGGCTTACATAATAGAAAGAAACTGTAACGGCACCCCGGGCAAAAAAGGGGGTAAACGCAGTTTAAGAGATATTCCCTTTCCAGATGCAAAGGCAGCTACTAAAGACACCAATCTCCCGAACTGGAAACCATGAATGCTGCATACAGCCGAATAGGAAAAACCATATGAAAGGTTTACACTCCTAGCAGTCGAACTGGCAGCATACAATCCCCCCAAGAATGAGACCAAGCTCTGTGTTGAGGGTAAAGCAGTGGACAGCCAGAGCTGTGGGTTTATTGTTCTTATATACACATTAGTACCACCCACAGGGTTTTGTAAAACAACCAGTAAACACGTAAAATACACTCAGACACTCCCAGACACAAAATCCTCCCCTCTGCCTGTGATACAATTTTATCACAAGACACGGAGGCTCCTATTGCTTTAACTCCTCTTTACTGTTACCATAGCAGCAAAGAAATGAACAGTCATTCACAAAGAAAACCATAGTAACCAACTCCTCCCCTCTATCCCTGCATATAATGGCTCAACCCCTGGGATCATCCACTTTCTTTGCTGCTGCCATGGCAGATGAGTATCCGTTTATCTGTGATGTATTTATGATTTGTTCTTTTTGTTTTTCTGCTTACAGCTCAGGGTTAACTCCCTGGGGTTCATTAATGTATTTTTGGCCCTTTTTCCCTTCGGGGTCGGGCCGCTATCTTATGGTATATCCCTAATTTTCGCTTTGATAATAACGCTGGTATCAGCGTTTTTCCTCCCCACACACTTTAATCTCCTGTTCCATCGGCGCTTACCGGGTTTCCAGCTTTCTTCTGGTCCCTCTGTTCGGTTCCCGCACCCTGTCTCCTTCCCGCCCGAGTTCTCGCGAGTGCGAGACTTCGGGCGCCATCTTGGGGCTCCCTCTCGTTCCACCCGCGATCTCGCGGGATTTCGGATCTCTGTAGCCCCTTTCTGCCGAAATATCGCGGGATCTCGGCGCCATCTTAGCCAGAGTCGCGTCCTCGCCACACTAGCTGCAGGAGCCCCGATCTGTCCTCCGGTGACCCTTGGTGAGTCCCCCTCCCGTTCTGCATTTGTTCCCCTCATTGCTTTCTGGATTTTGGATCCTCATTAGTTTTCTTTCTCCCTTGTCCTTAGGTCTGTTTTTCCTGTGCTCTTGTGGTCTGGGGTGAATTATTCCTGCCACACATCCATGTCTCGCCATAGCACCAGTTCTACCCCTGGTCAGGGAAACCCTGCTATCCTCAGTGCCCCCCTGCATTAGACAGCCGTACCGATGTTTCCCCTAATGACATGCAGAACGCAGCTCTGCAACAATATATCTCAAACGCGATTGCCTCGGCTATGGGCTCTATGTCCTCAGCCATAACGCATTCTATCTCACAGGCCCTATGTTCTCAGTCAGCCATGGCTACTCAGAACTCAGATGTAGATCTTAATATGCCCTCAGCCTCCAGAACCTCTGTGACCGATGGAAATCCATCACATGATCACGCGGTTGTCCCGCGTAAAAGAGCCTGCACGCGACAGGCAGAAAGATCTCGCACTTGGAAGACGGCCAGGACCCTGCCTGAGCCAGTGTCGGATTCAGACAAGGAATCCCTAGAGGAGGCACAGAATGAGTCTAATTATGACTCAGTTGAGGAACTGGCAGATGTTACGGTTGATCCCCTAGACTTATTGCCTAACCCCATACCTGCTAGAACTACGACCACTCTTATGGAGAGTCATTCTATGCGGGAGGATCTTTTGGTTGACCCCCTGGGGGATCCCTTATTCAATCCCGATGAGCTACATCACCCCCGCTCTGCGGAATGGCTCCCGGCCACTCATGTGGCTCAGTATTTTGAGTCTAAAATTCGCACTCCTCTAAGCAAGGAGTCGAGCAACAAGTTACGGGCAGAGTGCCCACGCCCTCTTATCCCTCACAAGGTGTGTGAGACACCCACGGTGGACCCCAAGATGGTCCAGTTTCTGGCTAAAACGGGGTTTAACCCCAAGAAGGGGTTGGATTCGGCTCTTAGAGCCGTTCAGGACAAGCTCCTAGACATACCGGGTCCTCTCGCCAGAATATTCGATATGGCGGAATCCGCCAAGGCAGAGGGTAAATCAGTAGACCCCATAGAATTGGGAGGCTGGATCCAGAGGGCCATTTGTATTACAGGGAATGTGAATACCTCCCTGGCTATAGAAAGGAGAAAAGCCATTTTAATGAAAGTGGAGCCAAAACTCTCCAACCTAGCCTTATCCGAGGCGGGCAAAGATGCCCAAGGCCTTTTATTTGGAGAGCCATTTATAAAAGAATTGGGCAGATACGTCGGGGCTTTTACAGCTCTAGACAAGGCCCAGACCTCCATGAGAAAAGTCTTTAATAACTGTTTCTCCAGTAGGGCCGGCAGCTCAAGGGGCCGTCTGTCCGGCCGTTCTAACTTCCATCCCCGCGACACGGGGAGAGGCTCCTACAATTACAGATCCTCGCTTCAGGATCCCAGACACCAGCCTTCCTTCTTCCCCTCAAGGGGCACACCAGGACTTTCCAGGGGTTTCCGTGGAGCTCCCTCCTTTAGACGACCAGTCGGTAAGTACCTACCCTACTCTCCCTTTGCCTTCTTCAACAGGTTGTGTCGGGGGCAGACTCCGTCTCTTTTTCCATGCCTGGTCCGAGATCACCTCTGACCGGTGGGTGCTGAACACCGTCAGAGGTTTCACAATAGACTTAGTAGCACCCCCGAGCCTTATACCCCCCCGTCCTATACCTTTAACCAGTTCAATCTGGTGCAGAAAAAGGGAGGTCAGATAGGCCCAGTCATCAACTTGAAACCCCTCAATGCGTTTGTCCAATATCGCCACTTCAAGATGGAGGGCATCCATCTACTAAGAGACATGCTTCTCGCAGGCGACTGGATGGTCAAATTAGACCTCAAAGATGCATACCTCACGGTCCCGGTGGCCCCTGCCTCCAGGGATCTGCTCCGTTTTCTGTGGGGAGATCAGATCTGGCGTTTCACTTGCCTACCTTTTGGCCTCTCGTCCGCCCCTTGGTGTTTCACCAAGGTGATGAAACCTGTGGTGACTTGGCTGAGCAGCAGAGGGGTGCGCATGATAATTTATCTAGACAATATTCTTATCATGGCGCGAAGTCCGTCCCTCCTTCGCAGACACCTCGCCTTGTCCGTCGATCTCCTTTCAAGGTTAGGGTTTATCATAAACCAAGAAAAGTCCTGCCTCATGCCATCTACTTCGATGGAATTCCTAGGGTTCAGAGTAGACTCCTCGTCCCTGACCCTCCACCTACCCCTATCCAAAATCCGATCGATTCGCAAAGAACTACGCCATGCTTTGCTTCGACCACAGTTATCTCCACGACACTTGGCGCGTCTAATAGGGCTTCTGGCATCGTCTATCCCGGCCATATTTCCGGCCCCCTTAAACTACCGGGCCCTCCAGCTGCTCAAGATTGCCCACCTTCGGTCCGGAGCCACGTACTCAGACATGGTCTTTCTAGACAGAGAGACAAAGGACGAGTTGTGATGGTGGATTCAGAACCTCTCGGTTTGGAACGGCAAGGCCATATTCGGTTCGCAACCGGATCTTGTCATAGAGTCAGATGCCAGCTTGCACGGCTGGGGGGCACACTGCAAAGTGGTATCCACCGGAGGCCCTTGGTACCCAGAAGAGCCTCACCTCCATATCAATGGCCTAGAGTTGTTGGCAGGGTCTCTGGCGATTCGCAGTTTCGCCAATGGCACAGTCACAACTTGTATCAGACTACGGATGGACAACATCTCCGCGGTCCGGTACGTCAACGGTATGGGCGGAAAACGTTCTTTGGTTCTGACCCATCTGGCGAAGGACTTCTGGGAGTTCTGCCTCGCCAGGGGTATTGTGGTAATTGCGGAACATCTCCCTGGCCTCCACAATGTGTTAGCGTACTGGAATTCGCGCTACATATCGGATTCCAGCGACTGGAAGTTAGACGAGAGGGTATTCCTAGTTTTGTCAGCACGTTGGGGTGCTCCCTCTATAGATTTGTTCGCAAACCGTTTGAACGCCCAACTGCCCAGATTCTTCAGCTGGCGACCAGATCCTCTGGCGGAAGCGGTGGGCGCGTTCCTGCAACAGTGTGGGGGGGGGGGGGGGGGCGTTGATGTACGCATTTCCCCCATTTGCTCTGATCCCTCGAGTTCTCCTACAAGTTCAGCGTCAAACGGCAAAACTTGTCTTGATCCTGCCCTTGTGGAGGTCTCAGCCTTGGTTCCCTCTGGTCCTGGATCTTTTGGTGGATCTTCCGCTTCTCCTTCCGGACCAACTCTCCCTGCTTCAGAGCCCGACAGGGGAATCCCATCCCCTGCTTCAGGCAGGGCTGCTACGACTTCTCGCTTGCAGGATCTCGGGTGTTCCGGCACGTTGTCTGGAGTTTCGGACACAACTGTTTTCCTACTGGAAAACGCATGGGCCCTTGGAACCAGACGGGCTTATCGAGCCGCCTGGGATGCTTGGGCTCGTTGGTGCGGAGAGCGCACTTTGGATCCCCTTCGTGCCCCTGTAAATACGGTTCTGTTTTTTTTGTCTTCCCTCTATGACGCGGGGAAGGCTTATCGTACTATTAACCTTTACAGGTCAGCGATATCATCTAGACACAAGGGTTTTGAGGGATGCCGTGCGGGCCAACACCCTCTTGTGTGTCGTTTGCTTAAAGGCTTTCGTCTGTCCCAACCTCCCAGACCTCGCTTCTCTGCTACTTGGGATGTGGGGTTGGTATTAAATTTTCTATCTTCCTGGTCTACTAACGCTCAGCTGTCCCTTCGCCAATTATCGGCGAAGTTGGTAACGTTATTTTGTCTCATATCTTGTAAGAGGGTCTCAGACGTTCGGGCCCTAGATTACGATGCACGTTCTTTCACTCCAGGGGGTGTCCAGTTTAACATTTCCAGACGTACAAAAACTAACATCCGTTCTGTGACTTATCCTTCCTTCCGAAAGTCGCCTCAACTTTGCCTGGTAGCTTGCTTGCAGGAGTATGAATCCCGTACTGTTACTCTGCGTTCTCCGGAATTTCCTCATTTGTTTATCTCTTTTCATAGACCTTATGCTCCCGTCTCTAGTGTAACCTTGTCATGTTGGGTTAAGGAAATACTGGGCCGGGCGGGCATTGACACTAATATATTTACAGCTCATTCGGTTTGCAGTGCTTCTGCTACTTCCATGACTGTCTCGGGGGCCCGCCTGGAGGATGTCATGCGATTAGCGGACTGGTCTAGAGTGTCCACTTTTTGGGAATTTTATTTTCGTCCCATACCGCATGCTTTTACTTCTGTCGTTTCTCAGCTTTAAACTTGCAATAGGAGCCTCCATGTCTTGTGATAAAATTTCATGATTTTCCTATTCCATGACGTAAAGTCATGATTTTATTAAAGACACGGAGGCGAGTATTGCCCTCCCTTCCCGCCCTTGTTTAGATGATAAGTCTTTGAATTGTAGGATTATCTTTCATCCTATCCTTCTCATATTTTGTCTCAGGATCATAGGTATCGTTTAGAACTCATGTATGCCTTGTACTAGTTATTGTCTTTATGTTCCTATCTCTGGTTTATTTTCTATTCCACAGGTTCAGATGTCGGCTTGGTTGAGGATTCAGATCCAGGTGCATGGCCGGTTTGTTTACGGCGTCAATGAACGTTTTTTCCTTCCGTTGAGGAGTTTGGTTCTCTGAGTTATCAGGAGTTGTGGTTCCAGACCGGGATGGCCAGTTTCGGAATGTCTGCAGTTCGGAGTAGCTGTACAAAGAAAGAGGATGATCCCAGGGGTTGAGCCATTATATGCTGGGATAGAGGGGAGGAGTTGGTTACTATGGTTTTCTTTGTGAATGACTGTTCATTTCTTTGCTGCTATGGTAACAGTAAAGAGGAGTTAAAGCAATACTTGCCTCCGTGTCTTTAATAAAATCATGACTTTATGTCATGGAATAGGAAAATCATGAAATTACCCTACACAATGGGATAATATAATTATCACATGCAGGAAAATACACAGTTTTACACAATGTCCTCTGTCCTGGAGACAATTGGGAAGTAATCCAATTTATCTCCAAGGGCAGAAGCAAAACTCCATTAGCCACATGGTAGCAAAAGACAATTAAAGACATAAGAATATTTAACTGTGCAGCTATTGCATAAAACATAGACATTTAACATATCCTCAGATAGCTCAGGTCTGAGTGCATTCAATTATTAGGTGAATGGGACTCAGACTACACAAATACAGTTCAATGGCCATGGAGCCAAATTCTTTCAAATAGTCTTTGCAGGAGAAAATTAAGCATTTCAACATGGGGCCATAGTCTAAAGGAAGCAGGCGGGCAACCAGGCTTCTCCAAAGCAATGTGGTGAGATTGGTCTCGTCACATCTCTCCCCTTTTCCAAACAGACTAACAGGGTATCTGACTTCCTGCCAGTCAGTGCCCTTGTTATTCCAGCAGCCCACCCACAAAACAGAAACAGCAGTACAGCCCACCCACAATAAATGGTTACTACACCTGAGCAAGGGAGAAACCTATCCATGTCCAGGTGCCTCACTATGGCTGTGTGGGGGACTGGTAGACTGCCTTGGTGGGTTGCTGGGTGGGCAGAGACCAGCGGTACTCTGCCCTGGTGCCAGCTCTACCACGGAAGTGGCCTGGTTGGAGCCTGGTTGTTGGAGGGGGAGACCGACTGTCTCCCCTTTAGATACACAGCTCTGCTGTTGTAGGGAGAGACCAACTGTCTCCCCTTTAGATAGACCACCATGCTGCTGTGGGGGGAGACCGACTGTCTCCCCTTTGGCTAAACAGCCCTGTTGCTGGGGGACAGGACCGACTGTCCCTACCCCCTGTGCTGTGAGTGCAGAGACCACGGTCCCATCTGCACTGTTGTGGGGCTTACTGTCTCCCCCTGGTGCATTAAACTGCCGCTGGGGGATGGAGACTGGGCTCCCAATTCCCTGTAAATCACACGGCCGCTGGGGAATGGAGACTGTGCTCCTAATTCCCTGTAAATCACACAGCCGCTGGGGAATGGAGACTGGGCTCCCAATTCCCTGTAAATCACAAGGCCGCTGGGGAATGGAGACTGGGCTCCCAATTCCCTGCAATTCAAACTGCCAATAGGGAGAGGGAGTAACAAGCTCCTCTCCCATACATACTTCCAGCCTCTGGGGAGGGAGACCGACTGTCTCCGCTCACAATACAGTGTCCTGTTGCTGGGGAAAGGAGACTGGGCTCTCTATTCCCTGTAGGACACTCTGCCGCTGAGGAATGGAGACTGGGCTCCCAATTCCCTGTAAACCACACGGCCGCTGGGGAATGGAGACTGGGCTCCCAATTCCCTGCAGGACTGGTGGAGATACCTCAGTCCCATCTCCACCGGCCACCTGGGGTTCTTCCCTGTAACACTCCACAATATATACCCAGCTGAATGGGTCTGGATCCGGGTCTGTCATCTTGCTGTCCTGCTGAGCCTTCCCAATGGAGTGGAAGAGATCTTGGTAGTCCTGCTCCAGTTCCCACTCCAGGGTTGCTAGGTGAGCCAGGGCTTTCTCTACCTCATGGGGGTCATTCCAATCCTGCCTAGCCTCCCTCTCGTAGAAAATGTCCTGAAGTCTGGACTGTGCAAGGCTCTGGAAGTAAGGCTCTGCAAAGGACTACCATAACAAACCAGGACCATCAAACCCCTCTCCCTCTGGCTTGTCATGCTCAGCTGTCCAGGGTATATACTGTGCCATATACCACCAGAGCGCCTAGTAGGCATCCTCCAGCCATAGCTCCTGCCATACCCGGTGCTCTAGTTCCTTCACCCATTCCTCCAGGGGCTGCTCTCCCAGGAAGGGCATCCGCAGGGCCACTTACTTCTGCAATCGCTGCTCTTCACTGGGGAGACTCTTGCCTCGCTGGTATTGTACATTATCCAGGGCCTGGTACCAGATCCCTTTCTTTAATGCATCCCAGCCATCCAGGTCTTCCTCATCGTATGCCACTGCTGGTTCCATCCTGCTGCTCAATAGAGTCTACAAATGGCCTGACTACAACTGAACACCCCTCTACAGACCGAGATACCACTCACAATCAAGAGACTCATCTCATTCAAGTGCCAACAGCGACTCACAGACTCAACCAGATGCCCAGACTCAACGCTTTCCAAGAGGACGACGAGGGAATCGAGGAGGACCAGCCACCACCGCACGGGTACCCACCACCATAAGATCCCAGGTATCATCACTAGTTGTGAATATCTCATCACACACACAGGGACCAGCCTAGATGGACCTTCTCAAAAAAGGCCTATCATACTGCCCGTCTGTCCAAGTGGACTCTTTCCAATTTGACTTAGACCTTTGCAGACTTTTTAGGAACATTCGCCTAAAAGCACATTTTGCAGAACAACAGGTATCAACTCGGACCACCTCCTGTTCTTCTAGCCCACAGGTTTCTATTAGCAGCCTGGGACTAAGGAACAAGAGCCATTACACACCGCCCAAAAATAAACCTGCAATAGAAACTTTCATCTCACTTGTAAAAAAAGATGTCACCCAATTTAAGAAAGATTTGTCCACAGGCAAATACAAATTCAAAAATAACTTAGATGTAACATTACGACAGGCACTAACTTCTCTTCGTAAGCAAAAAAACATCATTATAAAACCAGCTGACAAAGGGGGAGCAGTTGTCCTCCTTGACAAAACCCAATAAAAGGCGGAAATTAATTACAGGATGAAACGACCAATTGTCGCATCCAGCAGCTCACTCCTCTCTCCATTATCAATCCTCTTGGAAAAATCACTTGCACCACTCATAAAGAAGACAAGATCATTCATATTGAATACCTCTGAATTCCTGGATATCATTCACAATTTCCCACCATTACCATCAAACAGTATTCTGGTCACATAGGATTGCTAGCCTTTATACCTCTATACAACACCACAAGGGCCTCCAGGCAGTTTCCAAATGTCTCCAATCCAATTTTTCCAATCCTGACACCATATCTTTCTATATGGATATCCTTGAGTTGGTCCTCACAAATAATTTCTTTTTATTCGAGGACACATTCTATTTACAACGTCAGGGGACCGCAATGGGGTCAAACGTGGCCCCTCCATATGCAAATTGTTACATGGCAGAATTTGAAAATACGCATTTCTATCCTAACTCTCATTTCATTGATCATGCGCTCCTATGGAAGCGTTATATTGAGAACATTTTTTGCATATGGAGGGGCCCCGTAGAGTCCCTCACTGATTTTCACAGCTTTCTCAACAACATCTACCCTGAACTCCATTTTACCATCCATTTTGACACTCACTTCATCCATCAGCTTTTTGGATACGAAAGTCATCATAACACCCACAGGCACACTGACCACTGATCTCTACAAAAAACCAACAGATCGCAATAATCTTTTACATTACACCAGCTTCCATTCTCCTAACACAAAAAAATCACTTCCCAATTCACAATACTCCCGTTTAAAACGGATTGTGTCCAATAGTTCACAATGTGAAATCCGACTTGCTGAAATGAGAGACAGATTCAGGGAACGTGGCTACCCCGAACATGTCCTTGTAGACACTAGCTCCAGGACCCCTCGGTCAACTAAGACTACTCTAGCCCGCATCCCATTCGTACACACATACCACCCGAGTATCAATAAGGTTCTGAATAGCATCCGCAACCATTGGCCCATACTACAGAAGGCATTTCTCAAGGTACAGGAATTAAAAAATCCTATTCTTGCATGCAATCGCAGACCTAAAAACCTCAGAGACCATTTGGTCAAAGCTGACATTTGCCCATTACTCAACATACCTATACAGAAATTCCTAGGCACACCCAAGTTCGGCACCTTCCCATGTCTCCACTGTTTTCAGTGTTCCAACATTCTCAAGGGCTCTCATTTTCACCATCCCCAGTCTGGTCATCGTTTTCCTATGAAATATTTCTTCACATGTGATTCCTCATTTGTCATTTATCTGTTGAAATGTCCGTGCGGCAAAATTTACATTGGGGAAACCACAAAGAAAATTGGAGACCGAATGTGCCAACACAAGTCATCCATTAGACGCCAGAATCTCCTCCCTCCAGTCCCATTTCACTTTCACCAGGCAGTCCACAATATTTCTCAGCTCAGATTCCAGGTTGTTGAGCACATCCCATCACACAGACGCGGATACGACCGCATCGCACAACTCAAAAAAAGAGAATCCTTTTGGATACACACATTAGACTGCTTAGAACCAAAAGGTCTGAACAGGGACTATGAAGTTCAGAGTTTCATTTGAATTATTCCCATTTTCCACCTAGATCTCTCTCATCTACATGTGATTTTATACCCATTCTCTCTGATACAGATATCGGTTGTCCTTTATCGTCTCATTTTAATTTCCTCACATACCGGTATACATATCTCTACATCACTTATTATTCATTATTTCCTCCCCCCCTTTTTCTTTCTTTCCCACTTTACACTCATTCCATATATCTCATTCTCTATTAACATTTATTCACACAAATATAGTTCTACGGATATGGGCCCTATATACTAACATAGTAACATAGTAACATATTACATAAGGCCGAAAAAAGACATTTGTCCATCCAGTTCGGCCTGTTATCCTGCAAGTTGATCCAGAGGAAGGCAAAAAACCCTGTGAGGTAGAAGCCAATTTTCTCCACTTTAGGGGAAAAAAAAATTCCTTCCCGACTATAATCATGCAATCAGAATAACTCCCTGGATCATCGACCCCTCTCTAGTAGCTATAGCCTGTAATATTATTAAGCTCCAGAAATACGTCCAGGCCCCTCTTAAATTCCTTTATTGTACTCACCATCACCACCTCCTCAGGCAGAGAGTTCCATAGTCTCACTGCTCTTACCGTAAAGAATCCTCTTCTATGTTTGTGTACAAACCTTCTTTCCTCCAGACGCAGAGGATGTCCCCTCGTCACAGTCACAGTCCTGGGGATAAATAGCTGATGGGATAGATCTCTGTACTGACCCCTGATATATTTATACATATTAATTAGATCTCCCCTTAGTCGTCTTTTTTCTAAAGTGAATAACCCTAATTTTGATAATCTTTCAGGGTACTGTAGTTGCCCCATTCCAGTTATTACTTTAGTTGCCCTCCTCTGAACCCTCTCCAGCTCTGCTATGTCTGCCTTCTTTACAGGAGCCCAGAACTGTACACAGTACTCCATGTGTGGTCTGACTAGCGATTTGTAAAGTGGTAGGACTATGTTCATATCACGGGAATCTATGCCCCTTCTGATGCAACCCATTATCTTATTGGCCTTGGCAGCAGCTGCCTGACACTGGTTTTGCAGCTTAGTTTGCTGTTTATTAAAATTCCTAGATCCTTTTCCATGTCAGTGTTACCGAGTGTTTTACCATTTAGTATGTACAGGTGACTTGCATTTTTCCTTCCTATGTGCATAACTTTACATTTATCAGTGTTAAACCTCATCTGCCACTTATCTGCCCAAGCCTCCAATCTATCCAGATCCCTCTGTAGTAGTATACTGTCCTCATCAGTGTAAATTACTTTACACAGTTTAGTGTCATCTGCGAAAATTGATACTTTACTATGCAAGCCTTCTACAAGATCATTAATAAATATATTGAAGAGAATAGGGCCCAATACTGACCCCTGAGGTACTCCACTAGTGACAGTGACCCAATCTGAGTGTGTACCATTAATAACCACCCTCTGTTTTCTATCACTCAGCCAGTTACTTACCCACATACAGATGTTTTCTCCCAGTCCGAGCATTCTCATTTTATATACTAACCTTTTATGTGGTACAGTGTCAAATGCTTTGGAGAAGTCCAGATATACGACATCCATTGATTCGCCGCTGTCAAGTCCAGAACTTACCTCCTCATAGAAACTGATTAAATTAGTCTGACATGACCGATCCCTCATGAAGCCATGCTGATATGGCGTTATTTGCTTATTTCCGTTGAGATGCTCTAATATAGCATCTCTCAGAAAACCTTCAAACAGTTTACCCACAACAGATGTTAAACTTACCGGCCTATAGTTTCCAGGCTCTGTTTTTGGCCCCTTTTTGAATATTGGCACCACATATGCCACGCGCCAATCCTGTGGGACATTCCCTGTCAATATAGAGTCTGCAAATATCAGAAATAAGGGTCTGGCTATGACATTACTTAATTCCTTTAGGATACGGGGGTGTATGTCATCCGGTCCTGGCGATTTGTCTATTTTAATCTTTTTAAGTCGCTGATGTACTTCTTCCTGGGTCAGACAGGACACTTTTAATGGGGAATTGATTTTTGCATTCTGCATGTCATCTGACAATTTATTTTCCTCAGTGAATACATTGGAGAAAAAAATATTTAACAGCTTTGCTTTCTCCTCGTCGCTCTCTGCGACTCCCCCCTCATTACTCTTTAAAGGGCCAACACCTTCAGATTTATACTTTTTAACATTTATATAATTGAAGAACATTTTAGGGTTAGTTTTACTCTCTTTGGCAATTAATCTCTCGGTCTCTAGTTTGGCCGCTTTTATTTGTTTTTTACATGTTCTATTTTTTCCCTTATAGTTTTTCAGTGCTTCCGTGCTACCCTCCTGTTTTAGTGTTTTATATGCTTTCTTTTTGTCATTTATTGCTTTCTTTACAGTTTTATTTATCCACATTGGTTTCTTTTTGTTCCTTAACCTTTTATTACCATACGGTATGTACCTCTCACAATGAGTTTTTAGGATGTTTTTAAAGATATCCCATTTTGTGTCTGTATTTGTGAGGACTTTGTCCCAGTTAGTTTGGCCTATGGCCTCTCTTAGTTGGCTAAATTTACCTTTTTAGCTGTACTGGTATTTTTGTTCCTCCCTGTAGAAACGCTCTTTTGAATGATAATTGGAAGGTTATTACTTTATGGTCACTATTTCCCAGGTGTTCCCCAACCTGCACGTCTGTTGTTCTGTCAGGCCTATTGGTTAATACTAAGTCCAGTATGGCCGTCCCTCTAGTCGGGTCCTGAACCAGTTGGGAGAGGTAATTGTCTTTGGTTATTGCCACGAACCTGTTTCCCTTATGAGATATACAAGTTTCAGTTTCCCAGTCTATATCTGGGTAGTTGAAGTCCCCCATAATAACCACCTCATTATGATTTTCCGCCTCGTCTATCTCGTTTAGTAGTAGATTTTCTGTGGACTCTGGTATATTTGGTGGTTTATACTCATGATTAAAACACAACATCTCGGTTGCTACTATTAGTTCTTTTCACTTGTAGTTATTCCTATTGATTTTCCCTAGTTTACTGCACTTTAATTATAGGCCTATTTACTTTATAGGTCTCATAGCTGTACTGCACACACGGAGATTTGTATCCTTTTACAGTTGATTTCATTATACCTTGCTTCCCCTCTTCTCTTCCCTCTTCTTAGCATTTATCAAGTGTTTATATGGGTCCCAGTACTCTTATCTCATAATATTACTGATTTCCTGCATGTGGAACGCTAATGAAACGCATTTCCTGCCTGTGGAACGCCAATGGAAAGCATCACATACATCAGCGTCACTTCCTGTTCGTGGACCGCAGTTGGAACGCACCACTTCCGGTCTCGCGATACCGGACACGCTGCCCCCGCCCATCTATCCGGCCCACATATACACCACCTCGGCTGCAATATGGCGCGCTTCTATCCATTGCGTGCATCGGCACGCCACCTGTTCCACAGCGCAGCACCTACTGGCTCCTTCCTCCAGAGCGGCTGATGGTAAGTCCCGCTCCTAGGTCTATTATACTTTCTACCCCCATGATTGTCCTCCCTCCTTTTTGGCTCCATTTGCATTTCCTGCTTATTGATCCCTTGTATGATGATACCCCTGATCCCCAGATTAGGGGATATATATATATATGGGTGATGACTTCGGACTTTCCTCTATCATTTGGACCTTTATTTCATCACTCCTTATCTGGCTTATTGTGTTATAATTAGTGATGTACTTGTGAGATATGACGAATTTCCTTAACCACGTTCCATGAGACGTGATTGTCGTCCACCTTATTTGTATTTGTGTTTATATTTATATTTGATGCCTATCACCATGTCATTTTGTTGATTTGACTATACATCTATTGATTGTATTTTTCTGTACTTACACAGTTTCAAAAAGGCTATTTTAGCCGAAACGTCACACAAACTGTAACTTTGCCGCACTATAATAAATACCAAGAATACCAACGCATTTTTGCTGAAGTTTTTGATATATCATACGTACGGGGTGGGATCCCGACTCCACGCAGCACCATCTAGTGTGCCACACTGGTTTATTCCGCTATCCATCCTACTGCTGTACTGGGACATGCGTTGCCCTCAAATTGTAATCCCAGGGAATGATGTTACTTTGTAGCTGTCCTTCTGGGCTGTGAGAACCATCCCACTGCTGCCACCAATTGTAACAGCACCCCGGGCAAAAAAGGGGGTAAACGCAGTTTAAGAGATATTCCCTTTCCAGATGCAAAGGCAGCTACTAAAGACACCAATCTCCCGAACTGGAAACCATGAATGCTGCATACAGCCGAATAGGAAAAACCATATGAAAGGTTTACACTCCTAGCAGTCGAACTGGCAGCATACAATCCCCCCAAGAATGAGACCAAGCTCTGTGTTGAGGGTAAAGCAGTGGACAGCCAGAGCTGTGGGTTTATTGTTCTTATATACACATTAGTACTACCCACAGGGTTTTGTAAAACAACCAGTAAACACGTACAATACACTCAGACATTCCTACACAAAATCCTCCCTCTGCCTCTGATACAATTACCCTACACAATGGGTTAATGAAATTATCACAGGCAGGAGAATACACAGTTTTAGACAATGTCTTCTGTCCTGGAGACAATTGGGAAGTAATCCAATTTATCTCCAAGGGCAGAAGCAAAACTCCATTAGCCACATGGTAGGAAAAGACAATAAAAGACTATAATATATAAGAATATTTAACTGTGCAGCTATTGCGTAAAACATAGACATTTAACATATCCCCAGATAGCTCAGGTCTGAGTGCATTCAATTATTAGGTGAATGTGACTCAGACTACACGAATATCGTTCAATTGCCATGAAGCCAACAGTTCAATTGCCATGAAGCCAAATTCTTTCACATAGTCTTTGCAGGGGAAAATCAAGCGTTTCAACATGGGGCCATAGTCTAAAGGAAGCAGGCGGGCAACCAGGCTTCTCCAATGCAATGTGGCGAGATTGGTCTCGTCACAGAAACCACCCAAAAATGACCCCATTCTAGAAACTACACCCCTCAAGGTATTCAAAACTGTATTTACAAACGTCGTTAACCCTTTAGGTGTTCCACAAGAATGAATGGAAAATAGAGATATAATTTCCAAATTTCACTTTTTTGGCAGATTTTCCATTTTTATATTTTTTTCCAGTTACAAAGCAACGGTTAACAGCTAAACAAAACTCAATATTTATGGCCCAGATTATGCAGTTTACAGAAACACCCCATATGTGGTCGTAAACTGCTGTACGGGCACACGGCAGGGTGCAGAAAGAAAGGAATGCCATACGGTTTTTGGAAGGCAGATTTTGCTGGACTGTTTTTTTTTACACCATGTCCCATTTGAAGCCCCCCTGATGCACCCCTAGAGTAGAAACTCCATAAAAGTGACCCCATCTAAAAAACTACACCCCTCAAGGTATTCAAAACTGATTTTACAAACGTCGTTCACCCTTTAGGTGTTCCACAAGAATTAATGGAAAATAGAGATCCAATTTAAAAATTTCACTTTTCATGGCAGATTTTCCATAAAAAAAATTTTTTTACAGTTACACGGCAAGGGTTAACAGCCAAACAAAACTCAATATATATGGCCCTGATTCTGTAGTTTACAGAAACACCCCATATGTGGTCGTAAACTGCTGTACGAGCACACGGCAGGGCGAAGAAGGAAAGGAATGCCATACTGTTTTTGGAAGGCAGATTTTGCTGGACTGGTTTTTTGACACCATGTCCCATTTGAAGCCCCCCTTGAAGCCCCCCTAGAGTAGAAACTCCAAAAAATTTACCCCATTTTAGAAACTACGGGATAGGGTGGAAGTTTTGTTGGTACTAGTTTGGGGTACATATGATTTTTGGTTGCTCTATATTACACTTTTTGTGAGGCAAGGTAACAAGAAATAGCGGTTTTGGCACAGTTTTCTTTTTGTTATTTACAACATTCGTCTGACAGGTTAGATCATGTGGTATTTTTATTGAGCAGGTTGTCATGGACGCGGCGATACCTAATATGTATACAAATTTTTTTATTTATGTAAGTTTTACACAATGATTTCATTTTTGAAACAAAAAAAATCATGTTTTAGTGTCTCCATAGCCATAGTTTTTTCAGTTTTTGGGCAATTATCTTAGGTAGGGTCTCATTTTTTGTGGGATGAGATGACGGCTTGATTGGCACTATTTTGGGATGCGTATGACTTTTTGATCGCTTGCTATTACACTTTTTGTGATGTAAGATGAAAAAAAATGGCTTTTTTTACACTTTTTATTTTTACGGTGTTCACCTGAGGGGTTAGGTCATGGGATATTTTTATAGAGCCGGTCGATACAGACGCAGCGATGCCTAATATGTATACTTTTGTTTTATTTATGTAAGTTTTACACAATGATTTCATTTTTGAAACAAAAAAAATCATGTTTTAGTGTCTCCATAGTCTGAGAGCCATAGTGTTTTCAGTTTTTGGGTGATTATCTTAAGTAGGGTCTAATTTTTTGCGGGATGAGATGAAGGTTTGATTCGCACTATTTTGGGGTGCATATGACTTTTTGATCACTTGCTATTACACTTTTTGTAATGTAAGATGACAAAAAATTGCTTTTTTTACACCGTTTTTTTTTTTTTTTTACGCTGTTAAACTGAGGGGTTAGGTCATGGGATATTTTTATAGAGCCAGTCGATACGGATGCGGCGATACCTATTATGTATACTTTTTTATTTTATTTATGTAAGTTTTACACAATGATTTCCTTTTCGAAACAAAAAAATCATGTTTAGTTTTTTCAGTTTTTGGGCGATTATCTTGGGTAGGGTATTATTTTTGCGGGATGAGATGACGGTTTGATTGGCACTATTTTGGGGTGCGTATGACTTTTTGATCGCTTGCTATTACACTTTGTGTGATGTAAGCTGACAAAAAATGGCTTTTTTTTACACCATTTTTATATTTATTTTTTTACAGTGTTCACCTGAGGGGATAGGTCATGTAATATTTTTATAGAGCCGGTCGATACAGACGCGGCAATACCTAATATGTATACTTTTTTAAATTTACTTAAGTTTTACACAATAACAGCTTTTTTTAAAAAAAATAAAATATGTTTCAGTGTCTCCATATTCTGAGCCATAGTTTTTTTATAGGGTCTCATTTTTTGCGGGATGAGGTGACGGTTAGATTGGTACTATTTTGGTGGGCATACGCCTTTTTGATCGCTTACTGTTGTACTTTATGTGATGTAAGGTGACAAAAAAATTGTTTATTTAGCACAGTTTTTATTTTTTACGGTGTTCATCTGAGGTGTTAGGTCATGTGATATGTTTATAAAGCCGGTCGATACGGACGTGGCGATACCTAATATGTCAACTTTTTTTTCCCCCCTATTTTTTACCAATTTTTTTTTTACTTTATTTGGGGAAAATGACGTTTTTGTTTATTTTTACTTGAAACTAAAAAAATTTGGGAGGAAAACTTTATTTGTTCGACTTTTTTTTTACTTAATTTTTTGTCCCACTTTGGGACATCAACTTTTGGGGGTCTAATCCTTTTTACAATGCATTCCAATACTTCTGTTTTGGAATGCATTGGCTGTAGGAGTAATACTGTCTGTATTACAAATACAGCTTCCGGCCTGTAAGATCCAGGGGGCTGGATCTCACAGGCTCATCACCGGAAGGCATTGCGCTGCCTTTCATGCCATCGGGTCCCCCCTACAGCCGCATGGGGACCCGATGGCATCGCCGATCGCCGCCGCATAAGGTAGAAGAAGCAAACCGCAGGTCTGAATTGACCTGCGGTTTGCGGCGATCGCCGACACGGGGGAGTCACGGGACCCCCCCTCGCATTTAGCCAAGGGTCCTGCTCAATGATTTGTACGCCCTGTGTCCTTAAGTTCCAGGACATCAGGGCGTACCTGTACGCCCTGTGTCCGTAACAGGTTAAATAGGGAACTTGGCTCAGAAGCCATGTCTCTGTGTTGGGATCTTGGAACCTTGCTACCTGTTTGGCATGAAAACAGGTTGATGCTGCTATCAGCAAGGACTCTTTGAGGCAGAATTTCCACATGGTGTGAATTACCACCAACACCGCAAGGTGACTTTTTGTTTGAATATGACTGCTTTTTTCGTCACTTGCCTAAAGTGTGAATAAAACACTGAACTGTTTGATACAAAGAACGTGTTGCTGCCTCTATAGTGCGTCTTCTAATCCTGTCTACCAGAGCGAGTCCCCACAATACATATAGACGTATACTGCACAAAAATGTCAATCTTTTAATATATATATATAGCTTGAGAAAAACCGCAACAAGCGGTTGAAACGTCGCTGCTACATGACACTGGGTGAATAAACCACACAGATTTTTTTTATCCTAATGGTGTGCTGCTGGCTTCTTCCTTCATATATATATATATATATATATATATATATATATATATATGTATACACTGCTCAAAAAAATAAAGGGAACACTTAAACAACACAATGTAACTCACTCAATCACACTTCTGTGAAATCAAAATGTCCACTTAGGAAGCAACACTGAGTGACAATCAATTTCACATGCTGTTGTGCAAATGGGATAGACAACAGGTGGAAATTATAGGCAATTAGCAAGACACCCCAAATAAAGGAGTGGTTCTGCAGGTGGTGACCTGACCACTTCTCAGTTCCTATGCTTCCTGGCTGATGTTTTGGTCACTTTTGAATGCTGCCGGTGCTTTCACTCTAGTGGTAGCATGAGACGGAGTCTACGACCCACACAAGTGGCTCAGGTAGTGCAGCTTATCCAGGATGGCACATCAATGCGAGCTGTAGTGTCCAGAGCATGGAGGCGCTACCAGGAGACAGGCCAGTACATCAGGAGACGTGGAGGAGGCCGTAGGAGGGCAACAACCCAGCAGTAAGACCGCTACCTCCGCCTTTGTGCAAGGAGGAACAGGAGGAGCACTGCCAGAGCCCTGCAAAATGACCTCCAGCAGGCCACAAATGTGCATGTGTCTGCTCAAACGGTCAGAAACAGACTCCATGAGGGTGATATGAGGGCCCGACGTCCACAGGTGGGGGTTGTGCTTACAGCCCAACACCGTGCAGGACGTTTGGCATTTGCCAGAGAACACCAAGATTGGCAAATTCGCCACTGGCACCCTGTGCTCTTCACAGATGAAAGCAGGTTCACACTAAGCACATGTGACAGACGTGACAGAGTCTGGAGACGCCGTGGAGAACGTTCTGCTGCCTGCAACATACTCCAGCATGACCGGTTTGGCATTAGGTCAGTAATGGTGTGGGGTGGCATTTCTTTGGAGGGCCGCACAGCCTGACTGCCATTAGGTACCGAGATGAGATCCTCAGACCCCTTGTGAGACCATGTGCTGGTGCGGTTGGCCCTGGGTTCCTCCTAATGCAAGACAATGCTACACCTCATGTGGCTGGAGTGTGTCAGCAGTTCCTGCAAGACGAAGGCATTGATGCTATGGACTGGCCCGCCCGTTCCCCAGACCTGAATACAATTGAGCACATCTGGGACATCACGTCTCGCTCTATCCACCAACGTCACTTTGCACCACAGACTGTCCAGGAGTTGGCAGATGCTTTAGTCCAGGTCTGGGAGGAGATCCCTCAGGAGACCGTCCGCCACCTCATCAGGAGCATGCACAGGCGTTGTAGTGAGGTCATACAGGCACGTGGAGGCCACACACACTACTGAGCCTCATTTTGACTTGTTTTAAGGACATTACATAAAAGTTGGATCAGCCTGTAGTGTGTTTTTCCACTTTAATTTTGAGGGTGACTCCAAATCCAGACCTCCATGGGTGAAAAAATTTGATTTCCATTTTTTTTTTTGGTGTGATTTTGTTGTCAGCACATTCAACTATGTAAAGAACAAAGTATTTCAGAAGAATATTTAATTAATTCAGATCTACGATGTGTTATTTTTGTGTTCCCTTTATTTTTTTGAGCAGTGTATATATATATATATACAGTGGGATGCGAAAGTTTGGGCAACCTTGTTAATCGTCATTATTTTCCTGTATAAATCGTTGTTTGTTACGATAAAAAATGTCAGTTAAATATATCATATAGGAGACACACACAGTGATATTTGAGAAGTGAAATGAAGTTTATTGGATTTACAGAAAGTGTGCTATAATTGTTTAAACAAAATTAGGCAGGTGCATAAATTTGGGCACTGTTGTCTTTTTTTTTTATTCCAAAACCTTTAGAACTAGTTATTGGAACTCAAATTGGCTTGGTAAGCTCAGTGACCCCTGACTTACATACACAGGTGAATCCAATTATGAGAAAGAGTATTTAAGGGGGTCAATTGTAAGTTTCCCTCCTCTTTTAATTTTCTCTGAAGAGTAGCAACATGGGGGTCTCAAAACAAATCTCAAATGACCTGAAGACAAAGATTGTTCACCATCATAGTTTAGGGGAAGGATACAGAAAGCTGTCTCAGAGATTTCAGCTGTCTGTTTCCACAGTTAGGAACATATTGAGGAAATGGAAGACCACAGGCTCAGTTCAAGTTAAGGCTCGAAGTGGCAAACCAAGAAAAATCTCGGATAGACAGAAGCGACGAATGGTGAGAACAGTCAAAGTCAACCCACAGACCAGCACCAAAGACCTATCACCTCATCTTGCTGCAGATGGAGTCACTGTGCACCGTTCAACCATTTGGCGCACTTTACACAAGGAGATGCTGTATGCGAGAGTGATGCAGAGGAAGCCTTTTCTCCGCCCACAGCACAAAAAGTGCCACTTGAGGTGGGCTAAAGCATATTTGGACAAGCCAGCTTCATTTTGGAATAAGGTGCTGTGGACTGATGAAACTAAAATTGAGTTATTTGGCCATAACAAGGGGCGTTATGCATGGAGGAAAAAGAACACAGCATTCCAAGAAAAACACCTGCTACTCTACAGTAAAATATGGTGGTGGTTCCATCATGCTGTGGGGCTGTGTGGCCAGTGCAGGGACTGGGAATCTTGTCAAAGTTGAGGGACGCATAGATTCCACTCAGCATCATCAGATTCTGGAGACAAATGTCCAGGAATCTGTGACAAAGCTGAAGCTGCGCCGGGGCTGGATCTTTCAACAAGACAACAACCCTAAATACTGCTCAAAATCCACTAAGGCATTTATGCAGAGGAACAAGTACAACGTTCTGGAATGGCCATCTCAGTCCCCAGACCTGAATATAATTATAATCTGTGGTGTGACCTAAAGAGAGCTGTCCATGCTCGGAAGCCATCAAACCTGAATGAACTAAAGATGTTTTGAAAAGAGGAATGGTCCAAAATACCTTCAACCAGAATCCAGACTCTCATTGGAACCTACAGGAAGCGTTTAGAGGCTGTAATTTCTGCAAAAGGAGGATCTACTAAATATTGATTTCATTTCTTTTTTGTGGTGCCCAAATTTATGCACCTGCCTAATTTGTTTAAACAATTATAGCACACTTTCTGTAAATCTAATAAACTTCATTTCACTTCTCAAATATTACTGTGTGTGTCTCCTATATGATATATTTAACTGACATTTTTTATCGTAACAACCAACGATTTATACAGGAAAATCATATTGATTAACAAGGTTGCCCAAACTTTCGCATCCCACTGTATATATATATAATAGTCGCAGGTCGGCACTGCTGTTTGAAGTCGCGGTGCACAAGTCTGTGGGATGGCGTCCCCAATAATATTGCAGAAAAGACCGGCACTCGCTGTAGATCAATCTTGTATTTATTCAGTCACATAACGCGTCACTTATTCGCTGTATATGTGACTGAATAAATACAAGATTGATCTACAGCGAGTGACGGTCTTTTCTGCAATATATATATATATATATATATATATATATACACTCACCTAAAGAATTATTAGGAACACCATACTAATACGGTGTTGGACCCCCTTTTGCCTTCAGAACTGCCTTAATTCTACGTGGCATTGATTACACAAGGTGCTGATAGCATTCTTTAGAAATGTTAGCCCATATTGATAGGATAGCATCTTGCAGTTGATGGAGATTTGAGGGATGCACATCCAGGACACAAAGCTCCCGTTCCACCACATCCCAAAGATGCTCTATTGGGTTGAGATCTGGTGACTGTGGGGGCCATTTTAGTACAGTGAACTCATTGTCATGTTCAAGAAACCAATTTGAAATGATTCGAGCTTTGTGATATGGTGCATTATCCTGCTGGAAGTAGCCATCAGAGGATGGATACATGTTCTCATTCTGTTTACGCCAAATTCGGACTCTACCATTTAAATGTCTCAACAGAAATCGAGACTCATCAGACCAGGTAACATTTTTCCAGTCTTCAACAGTCCAATTTTGGTGAGCTCGTGCAAATTGTAGCCTCTTTTTCCTATTTGTAGTGGAGATGAGTGGTACCCGGTGGGGTCTTCTGCTGTTGTAGCCCATCCGCCTCAAGGTTGTGCGTGTTGTAGCTTCACAAATGCTTTGCTGCATACCTCGGTTGTAACGAGTGGTTATTTCAGTCAACGTTGCTCTTCTATCAGCTTGAATCAGTCGGCCCATTCTGCTCTGACCTCTAGCATCCACAAGGCATTTTTGCCCACAGGACTGCTGCATACTGGATGTTTTTCCTTTTTCACACCATTCTTTGTAAACCCTAGAAATGGTTGTGCGTGAAAATCCCAGTAACTGAATACTAAATACTCAGACCGGCCCGTCTGGCGCCAACAACCATGCCACACTCAAAATTGCTTAAATCACCTTTCTTTCCCATTCTGACATTCAGTTTGGAGTTCAGGAGATTGTCTTGACCAGGACCACCCCCCTAACTGCATTGAAGCAACTGCCATGTGATTGGTTGACTAGATAATTGCATTAATGAGAAATAGAACAGGTGTTCCTAATAATTCTTTAGGTGAGTGTATATGTGTGTTTACATATGTTTGCATTATTTTAGAAGTCCTTTTGAAGAACTTTTCACATTTTAGAATTTTAAAATATAGTATGTTTTCCAGCAACAAACCATGTTTGCGGGGCTCTTCGGTGTAAAAATTAAAGATGAGCAATTCAGTTCATAACGAAACAAGTTTGTTACGAACGTTACATTTTTTGGGATGACAAACCCGAACCTTTTCAGGTTAGTTTTGGACACATCCAGTAAAATGGCATTCAGCGCCATTTTACTGCATATGTTGGTGGGAAAAAAGCACTAGGGAAAAAAGAAGGATGCTCACATGACCCTGAGAGGAAGTAGGAGGAAGGCTTTCCCTGATTGGCTCAAAGGTCAATAGATAACCTAGATGAGCCAATCAATGCTGCTGCAGGCAGGAAGGTGTCCTAGCAGAATGAACAGAACTTCATTCTGTAATGGACTGTGAATGAGGGTGGTTGGGTTTAACAGTTTCTTCCAAAAAAACGATCTTAAGGAGTCATGGACTGTCAAAAATTACAATCAAGCTTGTATCCTATTGCCAGGGACATTGAAGGCAAAGTATAGAATTACAAAGAGGAAGAATTGTGTGTGTGTAGAATAGGGACAGGCAGGGAAAGCTGTCAGACAAGTAGTGAGAAGTAAGGAGATGTGGCTACTGTGCCTCTTAACACAACTGCAGCTACTGAAAACCAGAAAACCAGCTACTTGCCAAGACATGTCACATGTCTTTCATTTTTTCCATTTTAACAAAAATCTTTTTTTTTTTGGAGGGGGTGGGGTGTTGAATAAGCATTAGTGTTGGACGAGCACCAAAGTGCTCGGGTGCTCGAGTAGAACACCTCGGGATGCTCGGGTGCTCTACAGAGCACCCGAGCACAATGGAAGTCAATGGGAGAACCCGAGCATTAAACCAGGCACCCCCTGCTCTGAAGAGGGAAGGGTGTCTGGTTCACAGGAAAATGTCAGAAATTGATTGAAACACCACTGAAATTGTTCGGGAACAGCATGGGAGGATGTCTGGATGCATCTTGGACTCCCAGGTCCCAGTTGTCCTAGTAGTAGTACGCCACTTTTACAGACTGACAATAATACGCACAAAACCAAAGAAAAAAATCTATTTTAGAGGAAAAATTGTTAGGAAACATTCTTTCCTGTATATTTACTTGTATATAAAGTGCAAGTGCTGCCAAAAATTACAAGGAAAAGGCATTCCGATGCAACCTTTATATCACATAAAGGAGGGCTTCATTCACATTGTGGTACAATTGTTCAGGTAGTGGGACTCCTATACTCATAAAGCCTATGCACTAAGGGAAAGGGCTGCCAAAAAATTACAAGGAACCGGCACTCCAATACACCCTTTATTACACATAAAGGAGGGCATCATACACACCCTTGAAAAATTATGATTGATGGCCTGCTGGTGACCCTCTAAAACATTAGGGGTGAGGGCCTGCTATTGAGCTGACGATCTAAAAATTTTCTGGGCGAGGGCCTGCTGCTTATCTGACCATCATATATACCCAACCGCCCTCTATGCATCAGCAAGGGGGTGGTTGAGGTATATAGATGATGTTTTTTTTATTTGGAAAGGGTCAATTGCTGACCTACATACTTTCCATGAATATATAAATCAGATACATGTACAGTTGAAATTCACTAAAGTGTTCTCTCAGGAGTCTTTGCAGTTCCTAGACACATTGGTGTACGTTAAAAATGGGAGTTTGGAGACTGACCTGTTTATAAAATCTACGGACTGTAATAATTTATGACAGTTTGATAGTGCACAGCCCAGAAGGATGATAGAGTCTTTACCATATAGCCAGTTTTTGCAAACTATGCGGATAGTATCAGATGAAGAAATGGTGGACAATCGATTACAAATGATGGGAAAGAAATTTAGGGATAGAAGATATCCTCGGAAGTTAGTAGATCATCATCTAGTAAAAGCGAAACAATGTGAACGAGAACAGCTATTGACATCAACAAATATGGAGAAACGGAAGGAAGTGAAAAGGATACCATTTGTTTCCAGTTATACGAGGATGAGTGGAAAGATAACTGGAATATTGAGACAGAATTGGCATATTCTATCTCAGTCCTTCCCACAAGTAGAGGAATTCCAGTTACCTCACCTAATGTCATATAAAAGGGCCAAAAACTTAGGTGATGAACTGGTAAGAACAGACATGGGAGTGAAAGATAGACAGGTGGGTAAGAAGGGATGTTACCCTTGCTTGGGCTGCTGCAACTGCGGCAGCCTAATCAAGGGGGACTCCTTCAGCCACCTAAGAACTGGAAAAAAATATAAAATTAAGGATTTCTACACCTGTAATTCTCAATATGTTATCTTTATCTTGCAGTGCCCGTGTGGCCTACTCTACGTAGGAGAGACCACGCAGTCCTGCAAGAATAGGATAAATTAACATAGGTATACAATCCGGAAACTGTTGTCTAGGAGGCAGGAACAAGAAGACAGGAAGGAGACCCAATTACCGGTACCAGAACATTTTGTAAACTACCGGTATAGACACAATATCTCATAGTTGAGATTTAGAATCATTGATGGTATTCTGCCATTGAGGAGAGGACAGAGGAGGAGATAGAGAGAAATTGTTGAAGAGTAAAGAACTAAGATGGATATTTGAATTGGATACAGTGGAGCCAAGGGGCTTAAATAGAGAAAAGTGGGCTCTCTCTTTTAACCCTGTAGATATAGGTAATGTAATTAAGTATAAGTGCCCGGCAAAAAGCCATGTTTGTTTTTAGATGTTTTTAACATTCTTTGTCTTTTGTATCTAATACAGGTAGCTCTATGTGCAGGCAGTGGGAATAACATCCATGGAGGAAGGACTATATGTTCTTTACTTTGGACATTATTCAAAGATGAGTAATAATGAAATGGTTACAATGTTGGGCACACCAAGGTGGGATGGTGGGCGCGCACACCGCTTATCTCCTGTGGGGAAGTTTTGTGGAATGGGTGTCACACCATTTGATTCACTGGAGTTTAAAAGTGATGAAAATAGGGTTGGTAAGATGTCTATGGAGAGGGATGTACAGTACAGACCAAAAGTTTGGACACACCTTCTCATTCAAAGAGTTTTCATTATTTTCATGACTATGAAGGCATCAAAACTATGAATTATTAACACATGTGGAATTATATACATAACAAACAAGTGTGAAACAACTGAAAATATGTCATATTCTGGGTTCTTCAAAGTAGCCACCTTTTGCTTTGATTACTGCTTTGCACACTCTTGGCATTCTCTTGATGAGCTTCAAGAGGTAGTCCCCTGAAATGGTCTTCCAACAGTCTTGAAGGAGTTCCCAGAGATGCTTAGCACTTGTTGGCCCTTTTGCCTTCACTCTGCGGTCCAACTCACCCCAAACCATCTCGATTGGGTTCAGGTCCGGTGACTGTGGAGGCCAGGTCATCTGGCGCAGCACCCCATCACTCTCCTTCATGGTCAAATAGCCCTTACTTTCAAAGTTTTCCCAATTTTTCGGCTGACTGACTGACCTTCATTTCTTAAAGTAATGATGGCCACTCGTTTTTCTTTACTTAGCTGCTTTTTTCTTGCCATAATACAAATTCTAACAGTCTATTCAGTAGGACTATCAGCTGTGTATCCACCTGACTTCTCCTCAACGCCACTGATGGTCCAAACCCATTTATAAGGCAAGAAATCCCACTTATTAAACCTGACAGGGCACACCTGTGAAGTGAAAACCATTTCAGGGGACTACCTCTTGAAGCTCATCAAGAGAATGCCAAGAGTGTGCAAATCAGTAATCAAAGCAAAAGGTGGCTACTTTGAAGAACCTAGAATATGACATATTTTCAGTTGTTTCACACTTGTTTGTTATGTATATAATTCCACATGTGTTAATTCATAGTTTTGATGCCTTAAGTGTGAATCTACAATTTTCATAGTCATGAAAATAAAGAAAACTCTTTGAATGAGAAGGTGTGTCCAAACTTTTGGTCTGTTTTGTATGTGAGCAGAGTGAAATGAATTTTGGGCAATAGAGTTATATGGTCTGATGATGATCTATACCCTAATAGGGAATATAAATTTCCTCCTTAGAAAAGGAGTTAGAGGTTACTCAGAATGGGTGAACCCTGATTTAATATATGGGCGGACGCCTATGGCAGGGAGATAATAACTGGCATAAGGTAACCGGCTTGAATAAGATATGAATAATTGAATTGAGACACTACTGAAGCCTGGAGTGAATTATGTGTTCCCTCTAAAGACAAGCCCCGACGCACCGCATGCCGTTTTCACATATGGAGATCACTTTATTAACCATTTCTGCCATATTCTAGTGAATTTCAGTTTTTTCTTAATATTTGCCAGATGAAACTCCTCTATGGCAAGTGAGATTCTAGTGGACCTCTCCCATTCCCTGACCGTGGGCACAGCACTACCTCCCCAATGGCGAACAATGCATTTCCTTGCTTGAAACAAAAGTTTGGAGATGACTTCGCGATGTTGAGGGGTGTCAATTTTTTCCATCACCCCTAATATACATATCTCAAATTTCCTAGGGAATTTTATCCTGTGATATTGTTCTATCCTATCATTTACCTTTGCCCAAAACTTTTGGGTTTTTATACATAACCAAAGTATGTGAACATCGTCCACGCCAACTTCCCCACATTTTGGACAGCTAAAGACTTTAGGTTTATAGCACTTCATTAATATCCTTGGGGAATAATATAAGCGGTATAGTATATTGAATTGAGTAATCCTATATGAAAAGTTCTTTGAAATCCTATTTTTTTCTTGTATAGCCATACCCCAAAACTCTTCTCGCTGAGAGCTTATATCATCTTTCCATTTATGCATTAAACTAATACCTGCCCTCTTCTTAGTCTTTTGCTGTAATAAGCATTGATATATTTTAGATACTAATCTTCCCCCTGGTGTCAATTTAGAGATATTTACTAACGGCTGTGGAGAAATGTCAATTTGAGTATCTTTTCCTAGCACTACTCGTAGTGCGTTTTTTAATTGAAGGTAATAGAACCTTAGGTCTATATTACTGATTCCATGCTCCTTTTTAAGATCCTCATATAGTCTTGCATTCCCCTGTCTCCATACTTGCCCTAATTTATAAACTCCATGTTTCCACCATATTTTCTGTTCAATTAGCTTGAGTTCTAAGAGTTGGGTATTCTCCCACAACAAAGTATCGGCATGGAGTCCGGATTGATTCCATAATGCTCTTGCCTGCCTCCACACTCTGTCCATCAGCTGAAAAAGCGGTATCTTACTACACTGTTGTGTCAGAATACCCGCTTCTAGTATTTGGAAGATAGTACAGTTCTTTAGCCTAGGATTTATCCCTTCAATCATAGCCTTATATCTTAGCGTATTACTCCACGTTATCATGTTTTTTATATGTCCAGACATAAAGTAGAGTTCCAGGTCTGGCACTGATAATCCACCCTCCTTCTCATGAATACACAATATTTCTGCTTTTATCCTTGTTTTTTTTCCCTCGCCATATCAGATCCATTAAGAGACTGGCTAGTATTTTAAATATTTTTTGGGGGATTATTACAGGTGAATTCCATAGAATATAGTTCAGAGAGGGTAATAGACACATTTTTACCAGAGATATGCGACCTGCCATCGATACGTATAATCTTTTCCACACCTCTATTTTTTTCCTAATCTCTTGTATTTTAGGGATCACATTCAGTTTAACATATCTATTGGGGTTTGGAGTTATTTGAATTCCCAGATATTTGATGGATTCCTCAATCGGGACGCAGGCCGTAGACTCAATCGGGACGCAGGCCGATTTAGACCAGTTTATATTTAACCCCGCATGTTTGCCATATTGATCAAATATGCAAAAATGAGGGGGCACACTCAAGAGAGAACCACTAGATGGATGATGGCATAATATTTTATTACTCTAAAAACAAACCCCTAAAAATATATAAAAAAACAATCATAAAATAGCATATAGCAATCCTATAGTGCATGACAAGCGGTACTACACATATATGACAAATACCATATGATATATAACATGCAGCAGTATAACAATGCGTGACACGCTAGTGGTATGGAACCATATGTGATAGTCCTGTAGCCGTCCTATTGATAATAGGTAAAATGTCAGCACTTTCGTGCATAAATGTCCCACTGAGACTTGATGGTAATGGTACTATGACCAAATGTCCCAAAAGATGATGCCACTATTATTAGGGCAGTGTAGCTAAATCCAATAGGACAGTTGAATACCAGTGTCTGGTATTGTAGATGTACAATATGCGTACATATATTAGATACTGGAGCTACTTACTATATCACGCCGCCTGTGGTGTCCCGGTCTCACCCCACCTTCTTGCTGCTTGACCGCAGCGTTGATTCCCCAGGTGGCCGAACGCGGCCGAACGTGGCGTCCCACGTGACCTGGTTGCTTAGGGTTCCGGGTTGGCGCTTCCCTGACGTCACTAATATGCGACTGTGACTCTGGCTGTAGCTCCGTACCGGAGATGTAATGGAAATGTATCTCTTATACTTGGAACTTCTGGCTTTTTGTTCTTTTCTCTTCTTATTGAATCCACGCTCACTCCGTGCTACCAGACGCGTTTCAGGGTCTACACCCCTTCCTCAGTGGCCACCGAGTGAGTGGATTCTCACTCTTTTAAATGGTGTTGTCCCACCCACAATTGTGTTCTTTTGTGCTTGACTCAATATGTGGGGTGGATTTTGATTGCTGATAAATCATGTTAAAACATATATAAATGACATAAAATAATAAATATAACATCCCCACATGTAATACTGTATAAAAACACTTAAAAAAACAGTTCTGGATGAAGACTGCAAGGTCAAATTATCTTTTTGGGAAAAAACGCATCAAAACCGCATCAGTGTGAACTGCGTTTTGCATGCGTTTTTTATGTAATTGTCAATTATAGGGTCTAACAGTATTTCTAAACGGATAACACCAAAAATAACATCATTATATAATGTGTTCTCCGTGTAATTTCATATTTGGTGATCCTAAATATATATATTCCCAGATTGGGTAGTATGTCGTATAGGGGAGGAGCCATCCAGTGGGGAGGGGAGATCACAATGTCGATAGTCGACCAAACTGCGATGTCCCATCCCCCCCGGACGACCCCCCAACAATCACAGGAACCCGAACACCTCCATCTCGGCATTGAGGCCCCTGGGAATGATGGTATCATACTCAAAGATTCTGCGGGATTCTTGTCTCGACATGTGTGCAATATGGTTACCTCCTCTCCACATTTTTTTGACTCTTTCTATGGCTGTGAATTTTAGACTAGTTGGATCACAGTTGTGTTGAATTTTAAAATGTTTCGATAAGGAATGTGTTTCTAAACCTTTTTTAATGTTTGCCACATGTTCCGCTATCCTCTTTTTGAGTGTTCTTTTGGTCCTGCCTATGTACTGTTTCTTACATCCACATTCTAATAGGTAGATGACATCCGTAGAGTCGCAGGTTAAACATTCTTGTATTTCTAAGCTGAAAGAGTTTACTGTGGATGTAACCTTTGTTGTTTTTTTAGGAAAATTTGTCATTTTACAATTTGCGCACCTTCCACATTTAAAAAACCCATTAGTTGTTAACCAATTGTTTTTTGTTATTTGTTGTTTCTCTTTCTTAATTTTTACGGTTGGGGCTATTTTGCCTGCTAAATTATTGGCCCTTGTGTATGTTATTTTCGGTACGTCACTCAGTAATGGGCCAATTATCTTATCATTCAGCAGATGACCCCAATGTTTGCGAATGCTCCTCTCCATCACTCTATACTGGGAATTGAACGGGAGGATAATTCTCAATGTTTCATCTCGTAATTGTAATGGACCTGTCTCAAAGAAACTTTTTCTTTCCATCTTCTTCACCTTTTCCAGTGATTTGTCTATAATCTGGACTGGGTAATCTCTTTCCAATAATTGCTGTTTTAGGCCGGTGGCCTCTTCATCAAATTTGCTGTCCATCGTACAGTTGCGCTTAAGTCTGCGGAACTGGCTAGTTGGTATATTGATAAGCCACCGCGGAAGATGGCAACTTGCAAATCTGATGAAGCTATTTTTGGCCACCGGCTTAAAGAATGTATTACAGCATAATTGTTCTTCCCTAATCCATATCTCCAAATCTAAAAATTCAACCTTTTCTTTACTAATGGTTGGACTAAATATGAGGTTCTTGTCATTTTTATTGATATCACTGAGAAATAGATCCAGAGATTCAGCTGTGTCTCGCCAGATGAACAGAATGTCATCAATGTACCGCCGCCATAGCACCAGATCCGTCCCCAGCCTGGGAGCAATGATCTCTCTCTCCCATTGAGCCAAGAAAAGGTTGGCATAGCTGGGGGCGAATCTGGTGCCCATGGCGGTCCCGGTACACTGCAAATAAAACTCCCTTTCAAAAGAAAAATAGTTGTGGGCCAATATATATCCTACTCCCTCTAACAGGAAATCTAATTGTTCCACAGGGAGCCCGGCATCTCCCGACAATTGCTCGTGTAATGCCTGTATCCCCCTGGTATGTTCAATAACCGTGTAGAGGGATCCAACATCCAGTGTCCCCAAGATCCATCCATCTACCCATTTGACATTTTCAAGTGTTTTGATGATGTCTGTAGTGTCTCGAATATATGATGGTACTCGTTTTACATATGGTTGGAGCCACTGGTCAATGTATTTGGATAAATTACATGATATGGATTGGATACCCGACACAATCGGGCGACCTGGAGGTGCTTCCAGGTTCTTATGGATCTTGGGGACACAATAGAACATGGGGATCCTCCCCTCAGTGTCCAGAATAAATTTTGCTTCCTGATCGGAAAGAAAGCCAGCTCCTACCCCCCTTCCACAATAATCTTTAAGAATATTATAGTATTCCTGTGTTGGGTCTCCTTTTAATCTTTGGTAGGTATTCTCTGATCTTAGCTGTCTGTAACATTCTTCTGTGTAATCTCTAGTGTTGAGTATCACGACAGCTCCACCCTTATCGGCTGGCCTAATTGTGATATTATTGGCCTCTTGTAGGGATTTTATGGCCTTAATTTCTTCTCTGTTCAGATTCGCATTGATCCTGCGACTTTTTATCCTCCTCAAATCTCGTTCCACATTATTTTTAAAAGTGGCCATTTCACTACTGATCTCCTGCCTGGGATATTTCTTTGATCTCACCTTCAGATCTGTATGTGAATACAGATACTACCCAATCTGGGAATATATATATTTAGGATCACCAAATATGAAATTACACGGAGAACACATTATATAATGATGTTATTTTTGGTGTTATCCGTTTAGAAATACTGTTAGACCCTATAATTGACAATTACATAAAAAACGCATGCAAAACGCAGTTCACACTGATGCGGTTTTGATGCGTTTTTTCCCAAAAAGATAATTTGACCTTGCAGTCTTCATCCAGAACTGTTTTTTTAAGTGTTTTTATACAGTATTACATGTGGGGATGTTATATTTATTATTTTATGTCATTTATATATGTTTTAACATGATTTATCAGCAATCAAAATCCACCCCACATATTGAGTCAAGCACAAAAGAACACAATTGTGGGTGGGACAACACCATTTAAAAGAGTGAGAATCCACTCACTCGGTGGCCACTGAGGAAGGGGTGTAGACCCTGAAACGCGTCTGGTAGCACGGAGTGAGCGTGGATTCAATAAGAAGAGAAAAGAACAAAAAGCCAGAAGTTCCAAGTATAAGAGATACATTTCCATTACATCTCCGGTACGGAGCTACAGCCAGAGTCACAGTCGCATATTAGTGACGTCAGGGAAGCGCCAACCCGGAACCCTAAGCAACCAGGTCACGTGGGACGCCACGTTCGGCCGCGTTCGGCCACCTGGGGAATCAACGCTGCGGTCAAGCAGCAAGAAGGTGGGGTGAGACCGGGACACCACAGGCGGCGTGATATAGTAAGTAGCTCCAGTATCTAATATATGTACGCATATTGTACATCTACAATACCAGACACTGGTATTCAACTGTCCTATTGGATTTAGCTACACTGCCCTAATAATAGTGGCATCATCTTTTGGGACATTTGGTCATAGTACCATTACCATCAAGTCTCAGTGGGACATTTATGCACGAAAGTGCTGACATTTTACCTATTATCAATAGGACGGCTACAGGACTATCACATATGGTTCCATACCACTAGCGTGTCACGCATTGTTATACTGCTGCATGTTATATATCATATGGTATTTGTCATATATGTGTAGTACCGCTTGTCATGCACTATAGGATTGCTATATGCTATTTTATGATTGTTTTTTTATATATTTTTAGGGGTTTGTTTTTAGAGTAATAAAATATTATGCCATCATCCATCTAGTGGTTCTCTCTTGAGTGTGCCCCCTCATTTTTGCATACTTTATCACTTCTTTCCAGTCCTGAGGGTAGGACTAGAGGGTGAGCACCTACCCATACGAGACAGGGGTGAGCCGCTGGATTTCCTTCATTTGGCATATTGATCAAATACCTGAAATCTTTTTGTAAGTGATCCATGTGAGCCTACAAAAAACATAATGTCATCTGCATATAGAGCAATCTTTTCCTCATGTTCACCGTATCTAAATCCTACACATTCTTTATCTTGCCTAATCATATCAGCTAACGGCTCCATGGCTATAGCAAAAAGTTGCGGGGAAAGTGGGCATTCCTGTCTCACCCTCCTACCTATGTTTTATCGGAATATTCCCCATTTAATATCACTTTTGCTGTTATTTCAATGTATAACAACCTTACCCATGAGATAAAGTTGTCACCGAAGCCTATCTTCTTCAATGTTGCAATCAGGAAAGGCCACTAGTTGGATCTTTACCTGGTTTTAGGATTAGTGTGATTAAGGCTTCTCTCAGTGAGTCTGGCAGTTTTCCCCTCTTCATCGCGTCGTCCCACATATTCAATAATTTCGGTATTAGTATTTCTTTATATTGGGCGTAAACCTTGAATAGAATTGAGACACTACTGAAGCCCGGAGTGAATGATGTGTTCCCTCTAAAGACAAGCCCCGACATTTATTTTTATATATAAAAAATGGATGATTATATGGATGCGCCCTTTGGTTGGGATATTGGTCTAGATTTCGGCCCTATTAGGGGATGGGGGATGTGGGAGCCAACGACCCATCGAGGATGGTGATCGGCATTGTTACTATGTAAAAAAATTATATATACTTTCTATCAGTAATATCTAGATTTAGATAACGTTAATCTTCAAATAATAATTAGTTTACATAGCCAAGAGATAATATGAAAAATAAGGCAGCGATAATTAATAGTTAAAAACGTATAGAACAGTGCCACCATTTAGTGATGTCTATGCCGATCATATGACTAGATCATATGACAAATCAGGTGAGAACGCACATGATCGAAGAAGGCGGGGCTAACAATTGACCGCTTACGGTGACAGCTGCTGTCCAATACAATAGACGTCACAAGTGACGTTAGAAGTGACGTAGCGGCACATGCGCAATGTGAACGCGGGGACGTCACACGCCATATGTGTTACATACGGCGTGAGTTAATTAAATTTACAATGCCCCCATGGATATATCCTGCAGCCTGAGACATAGGTAAGAAATGGAGCAATAGATATGAGTAATGACTTGAAATATAAGACCATATGCAATTATGGTTGATAAAGAATGATAAGTAAAGGGGAGGTGTTTATATCCAATTCAGGTGGAGCTAATATTAGCCAATTGTAGGTGTTTTTGGGTTATACATGTTCACTAGTTGTATGTTTATATGAGCTTGATAAAGACCAATGCAGTCGAAACGTCGCTACATTCGTTGTGAATAAAATAAGAATAATTTTTGTATCATTGGAGTGCCCCAGTTTTCTACAACATTGTTCCCCATCCACTTTGGCAGGCCGTTGGTCCTGCGACAATGTCCGCCTCTGCCTCCTCATCCTCCACCATGTCCTCAGCCTCCACTGCAGAGACAAGTCACAGTGCCCCCCCAGCATACCACATGTGCAGGGCACAGCGGTGTCACGCTGTTCTGCACCTCGTTTGTCTGGGAGAACGGAGTCACACATGGGGGGAACTTCTCCGTGTCCTTGGTTAAGAAATCAAATCTTGGCTTTTTCCCCGACAACTCAAAATCGGAACCATGGTGACCGACAACAGGAAGAACATTGTGTCGGCGCTGCGTCAAGGAAGGCTGAGCCATGCACCATGCATGGCACACGTGTTTAATCTCATTGTCAAGCGATTCCTGAAGTCTTCCACCCATCGGCAAGACATCCTAAAAATGGTCAGGAAACTTTGCATGCACTTCAGCCACTCGTACACCGCAAAGCACACCCTCCTTGAGCTGCAGTGGCAGAACGGCATCCCCCAACATAGGCTGATATGCAACATTTCCACCCGTTGGAATTCCACCCTCCATATGTTAGACAGACTATACGAACAGAGAAAGGCCATCAACGATTTCTTGATGATGCAAACGAATAGGATTACTCCCCTGTGTAATTTCGATGTCAGCCAGGTCAGCTCATGCGTGACATTTGCTCAGGCCCTTTGAGGACGCCACGTTATTTGTCAGTCGCCAGGACTACGGGATGAACAAAGTCATTATACTGCTTGATGTCCTGGAACAGATGGTGGTAACAATGGCTGGTCAGGGGACTGGAGACATGGTGCCTAGATCTCACGGGCACATAAGCCCTGTGGGGACTGAACTGGAAGAGGAGGAGGAGGAGGACATTGGAGCACCGGCTATTTGTAGTGAAATGGGTGTTTTTTCTACTCAGGTGACAGGAGAGGAGGAGTAGGAGCAGCCAGAGGAGCTACAAAGCGATGAGGAAGATGAGACAGAGAAACCAGACACTATGTGGCAGTATGCAGTGGAGATGGAGGCAGGGAGTCCTTCTGTGTCACTTGCACAAATGTCCCGATGCATGCTCACTTGCTTGCATAGTGACAGCCGAATCATCACCATTCAGCAGAGGGATGACTTCTGGCTCTTCACTTTGTTGGACCCTCGCTACCGGTCCAGAATGGGGGCCTTTTTTACACACACTGAGAGGGAGGATAAACTGAACTACTACAGAGACATCCTATGTAGTCAGTTGGCCGCTGTGTATCTGTACCATCGTCCATCCTCTCGCAGGTCTGACTGGGGGGCCCTCTGCACTTAGGTTCCACTGCCATGGCTTCTAGGGAGGGGTTTGGTAGCAGGAGCAGTACCAGCTCCATCAGCAGCAACATGAGTCTACAGTCAGTGATAAGCAGTAGGTTTGAGCAAATCCGAACTGTAAAGTTCGGGTTCGTACCGCACTTTAGGATTTTTGGACCCCAGACCCGGGTTCGGGTTCTGTGTTCGGCGAGTTAATGGCGCTTTTTGAAAGGCAGCAGAGCAGCCAATCAACAAGCATTTAACTTGTGTGCCCTTAGAAGCCATCACATCAATGCCTACTAATGGCATGGCTGTGATTGGCCAGTGCAGCATGTGACCCAGCCTCTCTATAAGCTGGAGTCACGTAGCGCTGCACGTCACTCTGCTCTGATTAGTGTAGCTATAGGATGCTGCTGCTGTGAGGGAGAGAATAGGAAAGAATCTTTTAACAGAAGTGCTTGTTAAGGCTACTTTCACACTTGCGTTGTTCTTTTCCGGCATAGAATTCCGTCACAGGGGCTCTATACTGGAAAAGAACTGATCAGTTTTATCCCCATGCATTCTGAATGGAGAGTAATCCATTCAGTTTGCATCAGGATGTCTTCAGTTCAGTCGTTTTGACTGATCAGGCAAAAGAGAAAACCGCAGCATGCTACGGTTTTCTCTCCGGCGAAATAAACTGAAGACTTGCCTGAACGCCGGATCCGGCATTTTTTCCCATAGGAATGAATTAGCGCCGGATCCGGCATTCAGAATACCGTCGTTCCGGCATGCGCATGCGCAGATCGGTAAAAATGTACAAGATGGATCCGTCGGTCCGCATGACAAGCGGAGAGACGGATCCGTCCTTGCAATGCATTTGTGAGACGGATCCGCACCCGTCTCATAAATGCTTTCAGTCAGCGGCAGATCGGCGGATCCGGCGGGCAGTTCCGACGACGGAACTGCCCGCCGGATCACACTGCCGCAAGTAGCCTAACTCAGCGATCTACAGCGATTTTGTTTTATGGGTGCAGTGCACCATTTTTTTACCCTGACCTGAGCCCAGTGACACAGAAAAATAAATTTTATCCGTCTGTTAGTTAGGTGGGTGTCGGCGGCCAGGTGCTCTTTGGAATGTGGGCCCCTTTGCCCACCTAGCCTGCAAAAAAGTGTCACACATGTGGTATCGCTGTACTCAGGAGAAGTTGGGCAATGTGTTTTGGGGTGTCATTTTACATATACCCATGCTGGGTGAGAGAAATATCTTGGCAAAAGACAACTTTTCCCATTTTTTTATACAAAGTTGGCATTTGACCAAGATATTTATCTCACCCAGCATGGGTATATGTAAAATGACACCCCAAAACACATTGCCCAACTTCTCCTGAGTACGGAGATACCACATGTGTGACACTTTTTTGCAGCCTAGGTGGGCAAAGGGGCCCACATTCCAAAGAGCACCTTTCGGATTTCACAGGTCATTTACCTACTTACCACACATTAGGGCCCCTGGAAAATGCCAGGGCAGTATAACTACCCCACAAGTAACCCCATTTTGGAAAGAAGACACCCCAAGGTATTCCGTGAGGGGCATGGCGAGTTCCTAGAATTTTATATTTTTTGTCGCAAGTTAGCGGAAAATGATGGTATATATATTTTTTTTTTTCCCTTACAAAGTCTCATATTCCACTAACTTGTGACAAAAAATTTAAACTTCCATGAACTCACTATGCCCATCACGAAATACCTTGGGGTGTCTTCTTTCCAATATGGGGTCACTTGTGGGGTAGTTATACTGCCCTGGCATTCTAGGGGCCCAAATGTGTGGTAAGAAGTTTGAAATCAAAATGTGTAAAAAATGACCGGTGAAATCCGAAAGGTGCTCTTTGGAATATGGGCCCCTTTGCCCACCTAGGCTGCAAAAAAGTGTCACACATGTGGTATCTCCGTACTCAGGAGAAGTTGGGGAATGTGTTTTTGGGTGTCATTTTACATATACCCATGCTGGGTGAGAGAAATACCTTGGCAAAAGACAACTTTTCCCATTTTTTTATACAAAGTTGGCATTTGACCAAGATATTTATCTCACCCAGCATGGGTATATGTAAAATGACACCCCAAAACACATTCCCCAACTTCTCCTGAGTACGGCGATACCACATGTGTGGCACTTTTTTGCAGCCTAGGTGGGCAAAGGGGCCCACATTCCAAAGAGCACCTTTCGGATTTCACCGGTCATTTTTTACACATTTTGATTTCAAACTACTTACCACACATTTGGGCCCCTAAAATGCCAGGGCAGTATAACTACCCCACAAGTGACCCCATTTTGGAAAGAAGACACCCCAAGGTATTCGCTGATGGGCATAGTGAGTTCATAGAAGTTTTTATTTTTTGTCACAAGTTAGTGTAATATTAGACTTTGTAAGAAAAAAAAAAATCATCATTTTCCACTAACTTGTGACAAAAATTAAAAAGTTCTATGAACTCACTATGCCTATCAGCCAACACCTCAGGGTGTCTACTTTCCGAAATGGGGTCATTTGTGGGGTGTTTGTACTGTCTGGGCATTGTAGAACCTCAGGAAACATGACAGTTGATCAGAAAGTCAGAGCTGCTTCAAAAAGCGGAAATTCACATTTTTGTACCATAGTTTGTAAACGCTATAACTTTTTCCCAAACCATTTTTTTTTTTTACCCAAACATTTTTTTTTTATCAAAGACATGTAGAACAATAAATTTAGAGAAAAATTTATATATGGATGTCGTTTTTTTTGCAAAATTTTACAACTGAAAGTGAAAAATTTCATTTTTTTTGCAAAAAAACGTTAAATTTCGATTAATAACAAAAAAAGTAAAAATGTCAGCAGCAATGAAATACCACTAAATGAAAGCTCTATTAGTGAGAAGAAAAGGAGGTAAAATTCATTTGGGTGGTAAGTTGCATGACCGAGCAATAAACGGTGAAATTAGGGTAGGTCAGAAGTCTAAAAAGTGGCCTGGTCTTTAAGGGTGTTTAAGCTATAGAGGCTGAGGTGGTTAAATAACATAAAATACGTAAAAATTAAAAATAATAATCGTGATCTAGGAGGATGAGGTCCATATGGAGTAGGAGGTTGAGGAGGCGGTGGATGTGGAGGTGTAGGTGGAAGCGGCGGTGGAGGAGGAGGAGGAGGTAGTCTACACAGTTTTTGGGTTTTAAATTTATATATTTTTTTTTAATTAGGGTACACCCCAAAACATTGGGAAATATAACCTGTGATAACCCCCTCCAGTCATGCTAAACACACGTGCAGACAATACACTGGCTGCAGGGCAGGCCAGCACCTCCAAGGCGTAAAGGGCAAGCTCAGTCCATGTGCCCAATTTGGAGACCCAGAAGTTGCAGGGGGCAGACCCATCAGTCAGTTTGTGTAGGAGTGTGCAAACATACTGCCCCACCATGTCGCACGTCCCTGTGATGTTCACGATCCAGTTGGATATCTGCTCTATTAACTTTTGATGTTCTTTTCTGCGCCTACCATGGTGATCACGGTTATCGGCGAATCAGGGTTTCACCCTGGAGAGGGAGAGTGAGAAAGAGAGACCACATCCAAGGGAGATCAATGGATGAAATGTAATTGTGATCGAGCGGAAATGTGGGAGAAGCTTTAAAAATGTAAGAATTTTGAGGAAATTAGGGGGCTGCGGCAATTACCCACTCCCGACTCGGGGAGGTAGTGACGATAATTAACTCTTAAGATGCCCTGTTATTGGAATGATTAATAAAAAATTATAGGGAATGTCAATGTGGTATTTTGGATTTGGAAATGTTTGCCAGGAAAGGCCCTGCTGCCGCTTTGTTGACTCTAGACTCTATCAACTTTCGATGTTCTTTTCTGAGTCTACCATGTTGATCACGGTTATCAGCGAATCAGGGTTCCACGCCGGAGAGGCAAAGTGAGAAAGAGAGACCACATCCAAGGGAGATACAAGTATTAAATTTTCTTGCGATCAAACGGAAGTATGGGAAAAGTTATTGAGGCGCAAATGTGGGACAAATTATTGAAGCACAAATGTGGGAAAAATTTGTAAAGCGCAAATGTGGGGCAAATTATTGAAGCGCAAATGTGGGACAAATTAGTAAAGCGCAATTGAAGGAAAAATTATTGAAGCGCAAATGTGGTATAACTTGTTAAAGTTTAAGCATTGAATGAAAGAAGGTGGCGTGCATCAAGTAAAAAAGAATTTCTGAAATTTTATTCCCTGTCACCTATGCAGAGCAGGGGTTTATTCACATCCAAAATTGTAAAATGTCAACCCAATAATGTAACAGAAAAATTACAGAAATTTATTAACCTGTCTACTTGATAGAGCAGGGGTCTATGACAGAAAAAATTTGTTTATTGTCACCCGAAAATGTAAAAGAAAAATAATTGAAATGTATTAAGCTGTCTACTAGGTATAGCAGGGGTATATCTCAACGAAAAATTGGTGAATTTCACCCGAAACTGTAACAGTCAAATATATATATTTTTTTTACCTGTCTACTAGGTATAGCAGTGGTACATCACACCCAAAAATTGGTAAATTTCACCCGAAAATGTAACTGACAAATTTAATAATTTTTGTTTACCTTTCTAAGGTATAGAAGTGGTACATCACACTCAAAATGTCACAGGGCGCCGGCGACGCAATCTTCCTGTGCTGCGATACCGGCGTCCTGCCTCTCTCCCTGAGCAGCGACGCATGCTGCGTCCCCGTCTCCCAGGTAACAGGGGGCGGAGCGAACCCGACTGCACTCCTGCTGTCTGAGCGGTGGGCGTGCTCCGTTACCCTGGCAACAGTATCAGGCTGAACACCGAGCTGGCCACTCGGTGCTCGGCTTCTGTGTCTGAGCGGGTCATATGATGCTGGCCACGTCACATGACCTTAGCGTTCCACTATTTATACAGGAAGCCTGCTGGCCACAGGTTGCCTGCGATTTTGGTCCTGTGCCTAACTGCTATTACTCTGTGCTTCTGCTACTCTGGATTTTGACCCTTGGCTTTTGTTCCTGACCCGACCTCGCCTCCCTTGTGTACTGACGTGACCTCCAGGTTTGACCCTTCTACTTTGGTGGCACTGATCATTGGGTCCGTCAATGTCCTAAGATTCCTACCTCCCAAAGCTCATCCATTCCTGAGGGAACCAAAGCTAAGGTACTTCCTGTGGTGGTAAGAAAAAAGTTGCTGGTTCCCATTACTGTTGTATTTGGGCCTAATAAGGGTTCAGGTAATGCTTTTATTGATTCCGATTCTGCCGCTAGCTTTCTAGATCTAGAGTTCGCCCTACAAATGGGAATACTGGTGTTAACCTTGTCCACTCCTATAAGTCTTGTAGCCATTGACTCTACTCCTTTGCAGGGGGGAGGGGGGATGGTCAGATATTGCACCCCAGAGATAACCTTGTCCGTGGGAGTGTGTCATACTGAGAAATGCTCCCTATTCATACTGGAGAATTTGCCCGTTGAAGTGGTCTTAGGAATGCCATGGCTCCAAGTTCACAACCCGACCATCAACTGGGCAATGGGGGAATCAGAAAGGTGGGGTTCCTAACTGTTCCTCTTGTGTATCCTTAGTGGTAGCAGGGGTTGCTTCTAGCCCTATGGCCATTCCTCCATATATTGAGGACTTCCGCAATGTTTTTTCTACCTCCGAGGTCGAGAAACTTCTACCCCATAGGTCTTACGATTGTGCTATTGAGTTGGTGCCGGGATCCAGGTTTCCCAAAGGTCGTATTTTTAACTTGTCTGGGCCGGAACGTGGTGCCATGAAAGGTTATATTAAATAGAGCCTAAGTAAGGGGCATATCAGACCATCTACTTCTCCTATGGGGGCTGTTTTTTTTTTTTTTTTTTAAAGAGGACGGTGGCCTCAGACACTGTATTGATTACAGATAGGGATGAGTGAACCCGAACTGTATTTTGGGGTGTCCGTGACACGGACCCGAACCCGAACATTTTCGTAAAAGTCTGGGTTCGGGTTCGGTGTTCGGCGCTTTCTTGGCGCTTTTTGAAAGGCTGCAAAGCAGCCAATCAACAAGCATCATACTACTTGCCCCAAGAGGCCATCACAGCCATGCCTACTATTGGCATGGCTGTGATTGGCCAGTGCAGCATGTCACCCAGCCTCTATATAAGCTTGGGTCACGTAGCGCTGCACGTCACTCTGCTGATACAAGTGTAGGGAGAGGTTGCAGCTGCGACGTTAGGGCGAGATTAGGCAGTGATTAACTCCTCCAAAAGACTTCATTCAGTGATCGATCTACAGCTGTGGATCATTGAACTGCTGCTATTCAATTGCTCACTGTTTTTAGGCTGCCCAGAGCGTTTTTCAGTCACTTTTTTCTGGGGTGATTGGCGGCCATTTTGAGGCTTGTGGTGCGCCAGCACAAGCTGCCACCAAGTACATTTAACCATCAGTAGTGTGGTTATTTTTTGCTATATCCTACATCAGGGTCAAGCTGTCATCAAGTGCATTTAACCATCAATAGTGTGGTTATTTTTTGGCCAAATACTACATTAGGGGCAAGCTGAGCCTGTCACACAAGTGCATTTAACCGTTTCCCGACTGCAATCTGTATATATACGTGATAGCTGCACATGCCCCGTGCAGCTATCACGTCTATAAACGTCAAGACAGTTCTTTAATCCAAGCGCTGCAAAGCGCTTGGATTAAAGCTTCTGCCCCTGCCCTGCTGCTGTCACGGACAGCATACAGTTCAGTAATGTCGGCAAGGGACCAATCAGAGTGGCCCCTTGCCGACAATCGATCCGATTGGTAAGTCTGTGCAGACTAACCAATCGGATCGCGGCAGTGGAAAAAATGCCGGTTTCAGGCTCTGATCTGCGCTCTGCAGATCACAGCCTGAAATCAGGTAGTGTCTCTGTGGCCCCCAATCTGTGCCCCCTTCCTGTGCCCCCCGATCTGTGCTCCTCCAACACCCCCCTGTGCGTGCCTGCCCCTGATGAAGTAGTTCCCCTGCCCGATCCATATTCATGTAGTCCCTCCCTGATGCGGTCCGCCCCATGCTGTCTCCCCGCCCCTCCTGCCCCAGCTTCCCTCACCCTCAAGGTTAGCCGCCGTACCCCCAATACACCCCCCCCATTCCAGCGCTGCCCCCGATCCTGTGCCCCCGCTGTGTGTGATGGCGGCGGCTCCATTCCTGAGCCGCCGCCATCAGCAGCGAGTGTCAGCTCTATGCTGACACTCTGCTGTAACCCCATAGATGCCGCGGTTGCAGCATCCATGGGGTTAATAGAGGGAGGGAGCTCCCTCTCTGAACCATCGGGGCTGCAGCGCTGATAGCAGCGCCCGATGGTTGCCATGGCAACCGGACGCTTTGCAAAGGCGTCCGGTTGCCATGGCAAAGGCATCCGGTGCTGCCACCTACAGGGCATCTAATAGTATTATACTTTGCAATGCAAGAGCATTGCAAAGTATAGTACAGCCATCAGCCCCATTGGATCTTCATGATCCAAGAGGGACTTGATAAAAAAGGAAAGTGAAAATAATAAAAATGAAAAATAAATAAATAAATAAAAATGTAAATTAAAAAAAGAAATTGCCTTTTCCTATAAAAAAAATGAAAAAATAAAATACACATATTAGGTGTCACCGCGTCCGTAACGACCGTCTCTATAAATATATCACATGATAGACCCAGTCCGATGAACACTATTAAAAAAAAAAAAAAACTGTGCCAAAAAAAGCTATTTTTGTCACCTTACATCACAAATAGTGCAACAGCAAGCGATAAAAAAGGCTTATGACCCCCAAAATAGTACCAATTAAACCGTCACCTCATCCCGCAAAACATGATACCCTATTTAAGACAATCGCCCAAAAAATATAAAAGCTATGGCTCTCAACTATGGAGACACTAAAACATAATTTTTTTGGTTTCAGAAATGCTATAATTGTGTGAAACTTAAATAAATAAGAAAAAGTATACATATTAGGTATTGCCACGTCCGTAACGATCTTCTCTATAAAACTATCACATGACCTAACTCCTCAGATGAACGCTGTAAAAATAAATAAATGAAAGCTGTTCCAAAACAGCCAATTTTTTGGTCACCTTGCCCTATAAAGTGTAATAATGAATGATCAAAAAATCCTATGTACCCAAAAATGGTACCAATTAAAACCTCAACACTTTCTGCAAAAAACGAGCCCTTGCACAAGACGATCGGCAGAAAAATAAAAAACATATGGCGTTCAGAAAACCAATCCAGCAAAATCTGCCTTCCAAAAACCGTATGGCATTCCTTTCCTTCTGCGCCCTGCCGTGTGCCCGTACAGCAGTTTACGACCACATGTGGGGTGTTTCTGTAAACCGCAGAATCTGGGTAATAAATATTGAGTTTTGTTTGGCTGTTAACCCTAAATGTGTTAAATAAAAAAATGCAATAAAATGGAAAATCTGCCAAAAATGTGAAATTTAGAAATTTCATCTCCATTTTCTTTTAATTCTTGTGGAACACCTAAAGGGTTAAAAAAGTTTGTAAAATCAGTTTTGAGTAACTTGAGGGGTGTAGTTTCTGCAATGGGGTCATTTATGGGGGTATCCACTATGTAGGCCCCACAAAGTGACTTCAGACCTGAACTGGTCCTTATAAAGTGGGTTTTGGAAATTTTCTTAAAAATTTTAAGAATTGCTTCTAAACTTCTAAGCCTTCTAACGTCCTAAAAAAATAAAATGACATTTCCAAAATGATGCCAACATAAAGTAGACATATGGGAAATGTTAAGTAATAAATATTTTATTAGGTATGACTTTCTGTTTTAGAAGCAGAGAAATTTAAATTTGTAAAATTGTGAATTTTTCTAAATTTTGGGTACATTTTGGATTTTTTCATAAATAAAGGTGAAATATATTGACTCAAATATATGACTATCATGAAGTACAATATGTCACGAGAAAACAATCTCAGAATGGTTTGGATAAGTAAAAGTGTTCCAAAGCTATTACCACATAAAGTGACGCATGTCAGATTTGTAAATTTTGACCTGAACATTAGGGCATCAATGACCCTTGGTCATGAAAGGGTTAAACATCAATAGTGTGGTTATTTTTTGCTATATCCTACATCAGGGTCAAGCTGTCATCAAGTGCATTTAACCATCAATAGTGTGGTCATTTTTTGGCCATATACTACATCAGGGGCAAGCTGAGCCTGTCACACAAGTGCATTTAAACATCAATAGTGTGGTTATTTTTGGGCTATATCCTACATCAGGGTCAAGCTGTTATCAAGTGCATTTAACCATCAATAGTGTGGTTATTTTTTGGCCATATACTACATCAGGGGCAAGCTGAGCCTGTCACCCAAGTGCATTTAACCATCAATAGTGTGGTTATTTTTTGGCTATATCCTACATCAGGGTCAAGCTGTCATCAAGTGCATTTAACCATCAATAGTGTGGTTATTTTTTGGCCATATACTACATCAGGGTCAAGCTGTCATCAAGGGCATTTAACCATCAATAGTGTGTTTTTTTTTTTGGCCATATACTACATCAGGGGCAAGCTGAGCCTATCACCAAGTGCATTAACCATCAATAGTGTGGTTATTTTTTGGCTATATCCTACATCAGGGTCAAGCTGAGCCTGTCACGAAGTTAATCTCAATAACTTCACACACACGCTACAGTGCAGATCCAAGTCTAATTCTGTGATTAAACGTATACCTGTCACCCAGCGCCTAAAAAATAGGCCTCACATTTATATTCATCCAAATCTGTCATTACTGCTTTAGCTGGTCAAGTTATTTAGTGTCCGTCAAAGCACAGTTTTTGTTCTGGGTTGAAATACAATTCCCAATTTTGCAATTCTCTAAATTAGTGGTTTCTGCTGTATCAGGCCTACTTTAAATCTATCCCTAAAAGGGTATATTAGATTCAAGGTGCTGATAGGGTAGTTCTCAATAACTTCACACACACGCTACAGTGCAGATCCAAGTCTAATTCTGTGATTAAACGTATACCTGTCACTAGGGTTGTCCCGATACCACTTTTTTAGGACCGAGTACAAGTACCGATACTTTTTTTCAAGTAGTCACCGATACCGAATACCGATACTTTTTTTAAATGTCATGTGACCGTTTTGGGGGATCTGTGGATCTGTGGATGACGCACTGTCATGTGGGGGATCTGTGGATGGCACTGTTATGGGGGACCTGTGGATGGCACTGTTATGGGGGATCTGTGGATGGCACTGTTATGGGGATCTGTGGATGGCACTGTTATGGGGGATCTGTGGATGGCACTGTTATGGGGGATCTGTGGATGGCACTGTTATGGGGGATCTGTGGATGGCACTGTTATGGGGGATCTGTGGATGGCACTGTTATGGGGGATCTGTGGATGGCGCTGTTATGGGGATCTGTGGATGGTGCTGTTATGGGGGATCTGTGGATGGCACTGTTATGGGGATCTGTGGATGGCACTGTTATGGGGATCTGTGGATGGCACTGTTATGGGGGATCTGTGGATGGCACTGTTATGGGGGATCTGTGGATGGCACTGTTATGGGGATCTGTGGATGGTGCTGTTATGGGGGATCTGTGGATGGCACTGTTATGGGGATCTGTGGATGGCACTGTTATGGGGGATCTGTGGATGGCACTGTTATGGGGATCTGTGGATGGCACTGTTATGGGGATCTGTGGATGGCACTGTTATGGGGGATCTGTGGATGGCACTGTTATGGGGATCTGTGGATGGCACTGTTATGGGGGATCTGTGGATGACACTGTTATGGGGGATCTGTGGATGGCACTGTTATGGGGGATCTGTGGATGGCACTGTTATGGGGATCTGTGGATGGTACTGCTATGGGGTGGGATATCTGTGGATGGCATTGTTATGGGGTGGGGGGATCTGAGGATGGCATTGTTATTTGGTGGGGGATCTGTGGATGGAACTGTTATGGGGAGGATCTGTGGATGACACTGCTATATGTCATCCACAGATCCCCCTCATAACAGTGTCCCCCAATACACCGGGCCCCGCCGCTCACCGAAGTATTTATAAACGTGAATCCTTATCCTGTTGTTAAGTTGAACTAACGCTGCCCTCTCCCATGTTCCCCTGTATCCCCACAGCACTTAATTAAGCTTCCATAGCAGGCAGAGCGGACGGCACCAGTAACGTCACTCACTGACGTCGCGCGCCTGCTCCGCCTGCTTCACTCATAAAGTGGGCGGAGCAGGCGCTCTACGTCAGTGAGTGACGTTACTGCTGCCGTCTGCTCTGCCTGCTATGGAAGCTTAAGTAAGTGCTATGGGGATACAGGGGGGACATGGGAACATGGGAGAGGGCAGCGTTAGTTCAACTTAACAACAGGATAAGGATTCACGTTTATAAATACTTCGGTGAGCGGCGGGGCCCCGCCCATAGTTACGCCCATAGTATTCTATTTATGTATCGGGGCGGGGTATCGGCGGCTGAGTACCGCCGAGAAAACTCGGAATCGGTCCCGATACCGATACTAGTATCGGTATCGGGACAACCCTACCTGTCACCCAGCGCCTAAAAAATAGGCCTCACATTTATATTCATCCAAATCTGTCATTACTGCTTTAGCTGGTCAAGTTATTTAGTGTCCGTCAAAGCACAGTTTTTGTTCTGGGTTGAAATACAATTCCCAATTTTGCAATTCTCTAAATTAGTGGTTTCTGCTGTATCAGGCCTACTTTAAATCTATCCCTAAAAGGGTATATTAGATTCAAGGTGCTGATAGGGTAGTTCTCAATAACTTCACACACACGCTACAGTGCAGATCCAAGTCTAATTCTGTGATTAAACGTATACCTGTCACCCAGCGCCTAAAAAATAGGCCTCACATTTATATTCATCCAAATCTGTCATTACTGCTTTAGCTGGTCAAGTTATTTAGTGTCCGTCAAAGCACAGTTTTTGTTCTGGGTTGAAATACAATTCCCAATTTTGCAATTCTCTAAATTAGTGGTTTCTGCTGTATCAGGCCTACTTTAAATCTATCCCTAAAAGGGTATATTAGATTCAAGGTGCTGATAGGGTAGTTCTCAATAACTTCACACACACGCTACAGTGCAGATCCAAGTCTAATTCTGTGATTAAACGTATACCTGTCACCCAGCGCCTAAAAAAAAAGGCCTCACATTTATATTCATCCAAATCTGTCATTACTGCTTTAGCTGGTCAAGTTATTTAGTGTCCGTCAAAGCACAGTTTTTGTTCTGGGTTGAAATACAATTCCCAATTTTGCAATTCTCTAAATTAGTGGTTTCTGCTGTATCAGGCCTACTTTAAATCTATCCCTAAAAGGGTATATTAGATTCAAGGTGCTGATAGGGTAGTTCTCAATAACTTCACACACACGCTACAGTGCAGATCCAAGTCTAATTCTGTGATTAAACGTATACCTGTCACCCAGCGCCTAAAAAATAGGCCTCACATTTATATTCATCCAAATCTGTCATTACTGCTTTAGCTGGTCAAGTTATTTAGTGTCCGTCAAAGCACAGTTTTTGTTCTGGGTTGAAATACAATTCCCAATTTTGCAATTCTCTAAATTAGTGGTTTCTGCTGTATCAGGCCTACTTTAAATCTATCCCTAAAAGGGTATATTAGATTCAAGGTGCTGATAAAGTAATTCTCAATAACTTCACACACACGCTACTGTGCAGATCCAAGTCTAATTCTGTCCGTAAACGTATACCTGTCACCCAGCGCCTAAATAATAGGCCTCAAATTTATATTCAGCTAAATCTGTCATTACTGGTGTGCCTGTATTAGTGTAATACGGTACCTAAATAGATAGCCAGATAGTGTTAGGTGTCTGTAAAAAAAGGCCTGAATTTAAATTCAATACATTGGCCCGAATAATATTTTTCTTATTGTGGTGAACGGTAACAATGAGGAAAACATCTAGTAAGGGACGCGGACGCGGACGCGGACATGGTCGTGGTGGTGTTAGTGGACCCTCTGGTGCTGGGAGAGGACGTGGCCGTTCTGCCACAGCCACACGTCCTAGTGTACCAACTACCTCAGGTCCCAGTAGCCGCCAGAATTTACAGGGATATTTGGTGGGGCCCAATGCCGTTCTAAGGATGGTAAGGCCTGAGCAGGTACAGGCATTAGTCAATTGGGTGGCCGACAGTGCATCCAGCACGTTCACATTATCTCCCACCCAGTCTTCTGCAGGAAGTGCACAGATAGCGCATGAAAACCAAGCCCAACAGTCTATCACATCACCCCCATGCATATCAGGGAAACTGTCTGAGCCTCAAGTTATGCAGCAGTCTCTTATGCTGTTTGAAAACTCTGCTGGCAGGGTTTCCCAAGGGCATTCACCTAGCCCTTCCCCAGGGGTGGAAGAGATAGAATGCACTAACGCACAACCACTTATGATGAGGACATGGGAATACCACCTCAGCACGTCTCTGATGATGACGAAACACAGGTGCCAACTGCTGCGTCTTTCTGCAGTGTGCAGACTGAACAGGAGGTCAGGGATCAAGACTGGGTGGAAGACGATTCAGGGGACGATGAGGTCCTAGACCCAACATGGAATGAAGGTCGTGCCACTGACTTTCACAGTTCGGAGGAAGAGGCAGTGGTGAGACCGAGCCAACAGCGTAGCAAAAGACAAAGAGGGAGCAGTGGGCAAAAGCAGAACACCCGCCGCCAAGAGACTCTGCCTGCTACTGACCGCCGCCATCTGGGACCGAGCACCCCAAAGGCAGCTTCAAGGAGTTCCCTGGCATGGCACTTCTTCAAATAATGTGCTGACGACAAGACCCGAGTGGTTTTCACGCTGTGCCATCAGAGCCTGAAGCGAGGCATTAACGTTCTGAACCTTAGCACAACCTGCATGACCAGGCACCTGCATGCAAAGCATGAACTGCAGTGGAGTAAACACCTTAAAAACAAGGAAGTCACTCAGGCTCCCCCTGCTACCTCTTCTGCTGCTGCCGCCTCGGCCTCTTCTGCTGCTGCCGCCGCCTCGGCCTCTTCCTCCGCCTCTGGAGGAACGTTGGCACCTGCCGCCCAGCAAACATGGGATGTACCACCAACACCACCACCTGCGTCACCAAGCATTTTAACCATGTCACACGGCAGCGTTCAGCTCTCCATCTCACAAACATTTGAGAAAAAGCGTAAATTTCCACCTAGCCACCCTCAATCCCTGGCCCTGAATGCCAGCATTTCTAAACTACTGGCCTATGAAATGCTGTCATTTAGGCTGGTGGACACACACAGCTTCAAACAGCTCATGTCGCTTGCTGTCCCACAGTATGTTGTTCCCAGCCGGCACTACTTCTCCAAGAGAGCAGTGCTTTCCCTGCACAACCAAGTATCCGATAAAATCAAGTGTGCACTGCGCAACGCCATCTGTGGCAAGGTCCACCTAACCACAGATACGTGGACCAGTAAGCACGGCCAGGGACGCTATATCTCCCTAACTGCACACTGGGTAAATGTAGTGGCGGCTGGGCCCCAGGCGGAGAGCTGTTTGGCGCACGTCCTTCCGCCACCAAGGATCGCAGGGCAACATTCTTTGCCTCCTGTCTCCTCCTCCTCCTACACAGCTTCCTCCTCCTCTTCTTCCACCTGCTCATCCAGTCAGCCACACACCTTCACCACCAACTTCAGCACAGCCCGGGGTAAACGTCAGCAGGCCGTTCTGAAACTCATATGTTTGGGGGACAGGCCCCACACCGCACAGGAGTTGTGGCAGGGTATAGAACAACAGACCGACGAGTGGTTGCTGCCGGTGAGCCTCAAGCCCGGCCTGGTGGTGTGCGATAATGGGCGAAATCTCGTTGCAGCTCTGGGACTAGCCGATTTGACGCACATCCCTTGCCTGGCGCATGTGCTGAATTTAGTGGTGCAGAAGTTCATTCGCAACTACCCCGACATGTCAGAGCTGCTGCATAAAGTGCGGGCCGTCTGGTCGCGCTTCCGGCGTTCACATCCTGCCGCTGCTCGCCTGTCTGCGCTACAGCGTAACTTCGGCCTTCCCGCTCACCGCCTCATATGCGACGTGCCCACCAGGTGGAACTCCACCTTGCACATGCTGGACAGACTGTGCGAGCAGCAGCAGGCCATAGTGGAGTTTCAGCTGCAGCACGCACGGGTCAGTAGCACTGCGGAACAGAACCACTTCACCACCAATGACTGGGCCTCCATGCGAGACCTGTGTGCCCTGTTGCGCTGTTTCGAGTACTCCACCAACATGCCAGTGGCGATGACGCCGTTATCAGCGTTACAATACCACTTCTATGTCTCCTTGAGAAAACACTTAGGGCGATGATGGAAGAGGTGGTGGCCGAGGAGGAGGAAGAGGGGTCATTTTTAGCACTTTCAGGCCAGTCTCTTCGAAGTGACTCAGAGGGAGGTTTTTTGCAACAGCAGAGGCCAGGTATAAATGTGGCCAGACAGGGCCCACTACTGGAGGATGAGGAGGACGAGGATGAGGAGGAGGTGGAGGAGGATGAGGATGAAGCATGTTCACAGCGGGGTGGTACCCAACGCAGCTCGGGCCCATCACTGGTGCGTGGCTGGGGGGAAACGCAGGACGATGACGATACGCCTCCCACAGAGGACAGCTTGTCCTTACTTCTGGGCAGCCTGGCACACATGAGCGACTACATGCTGCAGTGCCTGCGCAACGACAGCAGAATTGCCCACATTTTAACGTGTGCGGACTACTGGGTTGCCACCCTGCTGGATCCACGGTACAAAGACAATGTGCCCACCTTACTTCCTGCACTGGAGCGTGATAGGAAGATGCACGAGTACAAGCGCACGTTGGTAGACGCGCTACTGAGAGCATTCCCAAATGTCACAGGGGAACAAGTGGAAGCCCAAGGCCAAGGCAGAGGAGGAGCAAGAGGTCGCCAACGCAGCTGTGTCACGGCCAGCTCCTCTGAGGGCAGGGTTAGCATGGCAGAGATGTGGAAAAGCTTTGTCACCACGCCACAGCTAACTGCACCACCACCTGTTACGGAACGTGTTAGCAGGGGGCAACATTTCACTAACATGGTGGAACAGTACCTGTGCACACCTCTCCACGTACTGACTGATGGTTCGGCCCCATTCAACTTCTGGGTCTCGAAATTGTCCACGTGGCCAGAGCTAGCCTTTTATGCCTTGGAGGTGCTGGCCTGCCCGGCGGCCAGCGTTTTGTCTGAACGTGTATTCAGCACGGCAGGGGGCGTCATTACAGACAAACGCAGCCGCCTGTCTACAGCCAATGTGGACAAGCTGACGTTCATAAAAATGAACCAGGCATGGATCCCACAGGACCTGTCCATCCCTTGAGCAGATTAGACATTAACTACCTCCCCTTAACCATAAATTATTGTACTCCAGGGCACTTCCTCATTCAATCCTATTTTTATTTTCATTTTACCATTATATTGCGGGGCAACCCAAAGTTGAATGAACCTCTCCTCTGACTGGGTGCCGGGGCCTAAAAATATCTGACAGTGGACTGTTCCAGTGGTGGGTGACATGAAGCCTGATTCTCTGCTATGACATGAAGACTGATTCTCTGCTGACTGTCACGGCTGAGGATGGGGGAAATCCTCAGCCGTGTGCAGCCAGGTGGTGGTATGGCTGCTTGACCAGGACAAACAGGATTAGGGAGCAGGTCACCTCCTGAACGCATCCCTAACCTGACCCTGGCTCCTAGCTACATGAGATAACCTTGATGGTAGGAGGGCTCATGCTCTGGAACCTAGAAGTCCCTGCTAGCCCTCAAGATGGCCCTAAGCTAGGAGCTGAGTAAGACACCCCACTCCTCCTAGGCACGGAGGAGCAGGAGTCTCAACGGCCAAGCTGTTGGGAAAAGGGGAAACATAAACAGACTAATGGAAATGGCAGGTGAACTCAGTAGCTCAACCAACCTGCCACAGCCTTGCTGACTGGATCCCTGACACAGAGAATCCAGAACCATTAGCTGCACAAACCAACATAGGAAAATTCCAACAGACCACCACCCAGACATGACACATACAGGTAAGCATAAACTTAATAAGACATAAAACCTGAACTTAAACCTAGACTTTAACCTATGACCACAGTGGTGGCTCTCACAGAGGAATGGAAAGCACAGGAGGCTGCCTCAGCTAGCAAGACTGAAGCAACCTACTGAGCCCTGCTAGAGAGAGGGTATATATAGGCCAAAGGTTGGACACACCCAGTGACAACACACACACACACTGGGAAGGAAGTTAACCCTTCCAATGCCACAGAAGGGAAAACACACATACATAAAGGGAAAGTGCACACAATAACATACCACACGGTGCACACAACACACACACCTAACAAAAGGTTGCTAGGTGTGACCGCATGCCAGGGCAGCAAGCTACCTAGCGACGCTCAGGCTGCTCTGCTGCTAAAAACAACACTGGTTGCCCGCGGCAACCACAAATGAGGCCACAGACAAGCAGCCCTCACCCGTGATTGAACGCCCATACAAAACCGCAGGCAACCGCATGCGGTAAAGGAGTCACGGTCATGGGCATGGCCGTGACACTGATATGAAGCCAGATTCTATGTTATGGGACCTCTCTCCTCTGCCTGGGTGCCGGGGCCTAAAAATTTCTGACAGTGGCCTGTTCCAGTGGTGGGTGACATGAAGCCTGATTCTCTGCTATGACATGAAGACTGATTCTCTGCTGACATGAAGCCAGATTCTCTGCTATGGGACCTCTCTCCTCTGCCTGGGTGCCTGGGCCTAAATATGTGACAATGGACTGTTCCAGTGGTGGGTGACGTGAAGCCTGATTCTCTGCTATGACATGAAGACTGATTCTCTGCTGACATGAAGCCTGAATCTCTGTTATGGGACCTCTCTCCACTGTCTGGGTGCCGGGGCATAAAAATATCTGACAGTGGCCTGTTCCAGTGGTGAGTGACATGAAGATTGATTCTCTGCTATGACATGAAGACTGATTCTCTGCTGACAT